>NC_056741.1:439342195-439369695 GCF_019279795.1 Protopterus annectens | reverse complement strand
CTTACCACCTCAACTCACTCCAAATTTTTTCTTTCTCATCCATTGCACGCACAACTTGTGGAGCATATGCACTAACAATGTTCATCATCACATCATCAGTTTCCAGCTTCATAAACATCACCCTGTCTGACACTCTTTTCACCTTCAAAACACTCTTTGCATACTGTTACTTCAGGATAATCCCTACCCAATTTCTCCACCCATCCACACCATAATACAACAATTTGAACCTGCCTCCAATACACCCAGCCTTACTACCCTTCTATCTGGTCTCTTGCATGCACAATATATCAGCCTTCCTTCTCTCCATCATATCAGCTAGCTCTCTCCATATACCAGTCAAACTGTCAACATTCAAAGATTCTACCCTCACTACTGCACTCCTAACTTTCCTCCTCTCTTCTTGTCTTTGGGCATACCTTCCCCCTCTTCTTTTCCATTAGCCAACAATAGCCCAATTTCCACCAACACCCTATTGGCTAACAGTACTGGTGGCAGTCATTGTTAACCTGGGCCTCGACTGATCTGGTATGGAAATCTGTATTTTTGTCTGCATATGTCATTTGGCAAAGGTTTTACACTGGATGCTCTTCCTGACTAACCCTCCCCATTTATCCAGGCTTGGCACCAGCATGAAGAAATGCACTGGCTTGTGCATCCACAGTGGCTTAGTTTTATCTATCTATCTATCTATCTATACATATATATATATATATATATATATATATATATATATATATATATACATATATCTAGCTATATAGATATATATAGATAGATATAGGTAGATAGATAGATAGATAGATACATAGATAGATAGATAGATAGCGATACTATATATGTATATAGTGAGACAGAGGCATGGCTAAAGCCCCATATAAATGATGAAGAATTCTAACCAAAGGTTAAAACATTTTTAGATGCGACAGGTTAAACAAATGGGGGGGGGGATTGCTATCATGTTGAAAAATTCCATCAAACTAGTCCAACTAAACTACACTCCCGCTGACCTCTCCAACTCCAAAATATTAACCACATGTCTTGAAATCAATTCCCACAAAACAATAATAACCATAGCTACTTACTTACCCCCAGGAACAACCTATCCATCATAGAAAACCTTTGCTGCTGGGCATCAACTAAACTTCAACTAGGAAACAATAGTACTAGGAGACTTTAACCCAGGCTGACTTACCTGCTCCTCTGATAACCCCTCCAACTTTTTCAACCTCTACAACTTCTCTCACGCCATTAACTCTCTCACTCACACCAATAAACATTCTAAAAACCAATCAGTACTAGACTGGATACTAACAAATAAGCACTACCTAGTTCACCAAGCAGGCTGCCTTCCAGACACATTTAGTGACCATTCCCCAAACTTTCTTCTCAGGATAAGGGTTCACACACCTAACAACATCATATTCAAAAACATCTGCAGCTAAAAGAAACCTTCCCACTATATTTAATTCACTGCTACAGCAATGTGACTGGTCAGGTCACCACTAAAATTCCTCCAGTTAGACCTTGCTGTAGAATACTTTAACAATACTTTCCTCAAAATAGCTCCCATAATGAAAATTTGCACCAAAACCAAACAACTACCATGGCTAACAAAAGGCACTAAACTTCTATTAAACAAAGGGATAGGGCCTTGTCACTTTACCAAAGCTCCAAAAACTAAGATAACCTCACCTCATACCAACAATTAAGAAATCAAGCCAAGAAACAAATCAACAATGACAAAAAAAAATCATACTTCTAATCATGCCAAAAAAAAACACCAGAACAACCCCTGAAATTTTTGGCAAAATATCAATTAGCTCCTAAACCCTGGAAAACCCTCAACCCCAGCTCCAGGTACCAAAAATATCTCTGAGTGTATAGAGTCACAATTCAGTTCTCACTTTATCAAATCAATAACCTCTCTTATAAACAATAATTCTAACTCACCCTAACAGTACCCACCACAACAGTATCTAACCCTAACACATTCTCTATTAAGCCCATACAAACTAGTTACATGAAAAAGCCCTAACCAAATAAAAACCCTGTACTCTTGCAGCTGATCAACTCCTCAATGAATTTCTAAAACTAGGTGCTACTTCTATCTCCTGTCCCTTATCTATACTAATCAACTGCTCCATCTCTGAACAATGCAGACATCTCCTCTGGAAAATATCACATATCATCCCCCTACACAAAGGCGGCTCCTCTACAGATCTCTGAAACTATTAGCCCATTGCCATTCTCTCCCCCTCTAGCCAAAATCTTAAAAAATGGATTCATCAACTCCTTAACCATTTCCTTAAGAGCAGCCTCTTATCCAGTTCTCAACATGGCTTCCAACCTAAGCAAAGTGCTAACAGTGCACTTATAAGTTTCACTAACACTGTACATCTCCTCAAAAATGAGTGCCAACTCATCTCATCAATTTTCATTGATATTTCCAAAGTTTGATACAGTATCCCACCAAATACTTCTGAACAAACTAGCAACATATAACCTCAGTACAACATCCCTGACTTGGTTCCACAGCTTTCTAATCAACAGCAGTCTACCAAATGGGAAAACAAACTCTCCCCTCCCTTCTACCCATCTCTGTTGGAGTCCCCCAAGGCTCCATCCTCAGACCTCTCCTCTCCATCATATTTACCAATAACCTCAGTACTTCCACTCATCTAGCCTCTATCATTCAATACACATATAGTGCCACTTATCTGTTCTCCTCCCTTAGCTCAGAAACTGCAAGAAAAAACACAACAGTCTTGCCAAGACATAGAAAACTATGTCACTGACCATCAACTCATATTCAGTCCAAACAAAACTAAGTTAATGGTCTTCTGTAATAAAAAAGCTAGAAATAACCAACCTCCTCTCATCATCTACTCCTCTAATGGTACAAAAATTAAACCAGTTGATCAAACTAAACTTCCAGGCATAACAATAGACAACTGCCTAAAACTCAATAAACATATATCAGTAACAATTAAAAAAGTCCACATCAAACTTGTCTCACTCTATAGGGCCAAACCATACCTAACCAACAACGCCAGACTATTGGCAATCAGATCCCACCTACTATCCACCCTCCATTATTGCTCCCAAATCTTTATCAACCTGTGCAAGTCCAATTTGAATAACCTAGAGACCTGCTATAACAAAATAGCCAAGTTTGCCATAAACCAACCCCATAAATCTCTTCCACACTTCACCAACTCAACTGGATTGAACTACCCAATCTATTATTTCTCAACCAACTAACCATTCCCCACAGTATTATCCATAAACCCAACAAATGCCCTGCTCTCATTGACCTAGTTCAATCTAATACAAACCTCAGGTCCCTTAGATCATCTGACAAATTAATTTTAAAGCTAATCCTATAACTACTATGGAGACTCCCTCTACTCTAATAAAATATCCAAAACCTGTAACTTACTACCCCAAACATCTTAAAAAATCCAAACAGTCACAAATTCAAACTACTCCTAAAAGAGCACCTCACTCATTACTGGCTATGCTCCTGCACAGTGCCAGGCTAATTATACCTGCTTAATGTCTCTTGCTCTAACTCGATCAACTTTGTATACATACCAACTTATACTGTCCTGTGTGACAGCAAATTATTACTTGTCTGTTTCTCTTCTCCTAACCTAACAACTATGTAAAACAATTGTTTATTCTTATCATGATTTTCATACTCACTTGCATATTGTGAACTAGCCTCCTTGCAACTTTTAATCAAATATTTCTGTATTTGTACCATCTATGTGATACTCTGCTGTACTGTTCTACTGCTGTTTTTCTGTCAATTACTTGTTGGAGTTTTTCTCCCCGGGTCTCCACTGAAAATGGGCTCCTGGCCCAGTCAAACACTACTGGGTAAACAAATGTAAATAAATAAATAAATAGATATAGATAATATCGATATAGCTATAGATATATAGTTGTAGAAGGAAAAGGACCAGGGATTTTGAAGTGACATCTCATGTAGCCAGATAAAAAAGAAATAGATACAAAACAAATGAAAGATATATTAATAACTTACCTCAAATAGTAAACTTGCTCCTCTGCTCACTGAGTTGCTAGGAAGAAAATATTTCCAAGGGATACTGTGAAATATTAAAGATGGCCAACAACATATGAGTTCTTGAAAAAGTTTTGTTGCTACCTTTAAATAATCAATGACAACATAAAATATACTGTTATTTGTTTCAAAGAATCTATTAGCTTACAAGACTAAAAATACTCTTCATAAACTGCTTAATTTGTCAAGTATTTATAGTATATTTTTTCCAAAAACTAAAGGCAGAAAAAACACAAGTTAGATTCTAAATCAGGAAAACTGTTTAACAACAGAGGCCAGGTTAGGTAGTCAGATTTATGACTTTCACTATATGGATTTTTCACACACACATTCACACTCAGACTATCTTAACTGGGGTGCCTTACTTGGAAAATCTACATGTCTTCCCTGAGTCTGTTCAAGTTTTCTCTGATTTGCTGGTTTCTACTCATGTTGAAAGGATACAAAGATAAATTTGTAATCATTTAAACTGTCTACAGTTGGTAGTGCCTTTTATAAGTGAGCATCTGCGTATCCTTCTAGGTGTTGGTCCCCATTTAAGATTTATTCACATTCTTATGGCCCCTGAGTGCTGGGATAGACTATCCCCAGGATTCAATAAAATCTGTGTAGGCTCCGTGTAGAGCCTACATGGAATGTACCCATGTACATAGCCATGGTTCCTCCTTGGTAGCACCCCATGTATATTAATCATGGTATGCTGCTGAGGGAGAGCATAGTAACAGGGATATTGAATCTGTGCAGGCAGAAGTGTAGAAGCTCATCAAATGTTATGTACATGGTGAGGGTCCCTGTAATGTTCCCTACTATTGTTGAAATGTGGTGTGAATTAATTGTTTGTGTTTAAAGTTTTTTATATTTTTGTTTTAATTAATTCATTAATTAATTAATTTATTTTAATGCCCATTTGTGCAGCATGGTGTGGAGCTCAGCAATGCCAAGCTGCGCTTACACATAGACAGCTGACACCTGACAGACATCTAAAAATAGAAACTGGATGTAATTAATTATATATGTCTGCTTATGTTTAAGCCTGTTTAAGCCCATTTGTGTGGTGTGCCTTGGTTGCTTAGTAGTATATGTGATGGTATACTAGTGTATATACTATCCAAGTAAGTAAATGGGTAGTGATGGTCCTGGGTTTGACTTCCTAGTACACATGTCATTTGTTCAATGCAATGTAAAATGTAAATAACTTCAAACTTTTGAAAGTCAATAAACAAACCACAATCCAAAAATCAGCCTCGGTTGCAACAAGATGAAGAAAGATAAAAAATTCCAAATAAGTAGCTAAGAAGTGCTTACATAAAGAACTTTAATTTAACAAATAAAAATAAATCAGATACATCCAGTGAATCAAGCGCTTTTGTCTCCAACCATTTGGAGACTTTATCAAGACAGAGCATGCCCCAACTGACAGCAAATTTATGATACAAAGTTAATTACTGAACCAATCAACATCCAGGGTTCATGAATAATTCATGAGCAATGACTATTCCTACAGTTTACATCTAATAATGCCAGATAATCATACATAAAACATTCATCATCCTAAATATTACCCACTATAATACATATAAATACATAACTATAAAATACATTATTAAAATAAAATTGAATATGTGTAAATAAAATCTAATAAAATCTCAACATTTCCTATATGTTGTACACTTCAAATAACCCTAATATATTGTAATATCAATGAATAAATACATGTATAAATACATAATAGATACAATATAAAATTTACCAATATATATATATAAAACATAAAATTAATGCATATGTTACAACTATTAAAAATTACAAGAACATCTCTTTAAAAGCATCATCTGTCTAAAGCTTTTCATCTTAAAAAGCAAGTAATTGCAACAGATTCATTTAAGCCTGGCCATTGAGTTGCATTTGTTTTCAACTGCCATATGGCCTCACTTTTCTCCAAATATAAAGTCCAAGGTCCACCTCTTGGGTCTAGTTCAATAACTTCAATAACAGTAAATTTAAAATCATGTCCGGGCCATTACATACAATGTTTTGCAAGGGCATTGGTTTCTTTTTGCAGTCTGATACCCCTCAAATGTTCATAAATATGGTTTTTAAGTTTCCTTTCTGTCTTTCCAATATAAAAACAAGCACATTGGGAACAGAAAGCACAATAAACTACCTTCTCAGTATAACAGCTGCACTTTTTTTGTAAATAGACCTTTATACCATTTATGTTAAATTTTGACCCTTCCTTAATATGTTGGCAATAATTGCATGCCCCACACTTCTTCATATGGCCCCCATTCTGAATCTGGTAACTCCTTTCAAAGATGTTCTTTAAAGTTTGTCCCTTTCTATATACCACAATAGGCTTCTCACTTATGCATTGTCTAATGTCATTGCTTGAGGTCAAAATTATCCAATTTTTATCCAAAATCTTGAACATTTCTTTGCTGTCAAGATTATAAGAAGTGATAAAAGCTGAACGAAACTTCCCATTTGCTTGCACTTGTTCAACAGGTGTCATAACATTCATATTAACATTGCTGTCAGTATTAACGGAACCAACATTCAAATTTAAAACCATATCAATATAAAGACTGGTGTGAATCAAAAACTGATTACAGACTGTAATGAAGAATTTGATAACATCTTTAGAGAAGTTGAGAATGCAGCCTATAAGCTCAAGAGGCTGCAATGGCAGCGATTTCACATGGAAGCGTGTCTACATCATAATGTGATACCGAGGGGATTGAGAATTAGGTGAATGCCCAGCTATGGGAACACCCACCCCGATCTCCTGGCCAAATGGCAGGAGATTAACATAGAGACAAGCTTCCGATACATGCAGCTGCTAATAGACTACTTTAAGCCACATGAAGATGAGGTTTCTGCTCTTATTGAATGTAAGCAAAATCAAATGGAAACTATGAGATTACCCGATTGCTGCTTGTTTAAGCTAGAAACCCTGCAAGATAAATTGGAAACCTATGAGAACAAATTGAAAAATATAAAAATTAACAAACTGAAGAGAGATTATTTTGATTTTACTAACGGTCGCCTGTTTGAGTGGCCGAGGGATAAGAGAGCACCAGATAGAAAAGAACGCTCTGACAACATGGGAAATGTACCTGTGACATGCAGGACTGTTTCTAGTGTGAATATACATGCTGAAGTACATAGTAATATACACACTAATGGGCAACATCCTGAATTAGCCTCTCGCAATACTCCTAACAATAGGACTAATGGTAGTATAGTTAACAATGACTCTGGTATGCTCGAGGTCATTACATCGCTAACAGAAAATGATAATGCAGCGAATGTAGACACTGCGTCGGCAGGAAGGATTCAGCCTTCAAGTGAAGTAGTTCTGAGCGTGATACCAAAGAAGGGATATGTCCATGCACCTTTGTTACAGCAACTCCCTTTTTTATTAACACAGAAAAATGTCGGGAGATCCAGGTCAAAAAGCAGAGAGAGGAAAAAGAGAAAGGTAACTTAGGAACCTCAATGAGCTTAGATGAATCGATTTCATTGGTAATTAATATATCCGATTATGAGCTGACAACTACCAAAAAGAGTGTTCTTCAAAGAGGCTTGAGCTTTATATCCTCAATACGTTCTGACCTGACTGAGTTAGTGACAGACTTAAGGTGCTTTGGTAGGAACGTTACGTTGAAGTGTCTTTTTGACAATGAAAATACTGGTACAAACTATACATCATCTGTGTTGAAAAAACCAAGTTCCTTTGTCCCCAGCAATCATCCCACTGTGGAGATGTTCTTACGGTTATGTGAGAATGAGGTGTTTGAACGGAGGTCAAAAGGAAAAGTAAACACTATTACAATTTAACACAGGATGAGTTTCAGGCATTAAAAGAATTGCAAACAATGAAAGAAGTTATTTTCAGGCCAGCTGACAAAGGAGGAGCTTTAATAGTGAAGAATTCAATACAGTATGCCCAGAAAATGCAGGATATGTTAAGCCATAGTGACACAGACCACAAAATCGAGAAGTATCAAGTAGACAGATTGATTTCCTCAGTAAAGAATGTCCTGTATGACAAATTAATGACTAAAGCAATTGATAAAAATCTATATGACTTTCTTGAAATGGTATATCCAACTATACCTGTTATCAAAGGGTTGCCTAAGATTCATAAGAACAGTGTTGACCTCCCTCTGAGACCGATAGTTTCAGGGAGAGGATAGGTCACTGAGCCCATTTCAATCTATGTGGAAACTGAACTCAAGAGGTTGTTGCCTTTTACACATACTGTATTGAGGGACACTGGTCAGCTACTGGAGAGACTGTATGAAAGAATGAAGCAAGAAAGCTCCATAGACAACCTCATTTTGGTGACAATGGACATCAACAATTTATTCACTTGCATACCCAATGATCTAGGAATAGAAGTAGTAAGGGACTTTACCTCTCATTTTGAAGTAAACATGGATGTGAATCTAGTATGCAGCTTCCTGGAATTGGTCCTGGAGAGCAATGTGTTCCTCTATGGTGAGAGCTACTATTGGCAGAAATGGGGGGTAGCCATGGGCACCCCCTGTGCAAACAGCTATGCCAATATAGTCCTAGATGAATGGGAAAGGCAATGGGAAATGGATACGAAAAATTAATGGAAGGAATGCATCATCTTTTACAATAGGTTTGTGGATGATGTTATATTCCTATGGAAGGGCAGTATGCAACTCCTAAATGATTTCATCAACTATTTAACAAGTACGACTAGCTTTCTAAGATTCGAAGTGAAAACGTCAGCAAGTAAGATCGAGTTCTTAGACGTGAGAATTTCAATGAATAATAGCAAAGGAATTGGCACCACTATATTCAGGAAATCAAACTGGAGGAACCATATGGTATACTACAATAGCATGCACCCGAGACATGTTTTTCAGAATATTGTTGAAAATCAAGTGACCAGGATATCCAAGCTTTGTACTGACGATGATGATTTTCTGCAGGAACAAGACAAACTCTTACAGAATTTTGCTTCAAGGGGCTATAATGAAAAAACAATTAGTCATGAGTAAAGGCAAAGCAATGTCCATTCGATACAACAAAGGGCAACCGTACTACTCGAAACGGAAGCAGAGTGATGTGAAGAAAGGTGGGAACAGCAACAGTCTCAGATGCATGATGACCTACAGCACTGACTCCTTTGATGTCCATGAAACCATCAAGAAATTTTGGCCAGTCTTAACTGCTGACAGTAAAATTAAGAGAATTGTAGGGGAAACACCTAAGTTTGGTTATAAAAACAAGAAGAACTTAAAGGATTTATTATGCAACTATGATGGAATACCTAACAAGCAGAGCACAGAAGGAAGAAATAGGTTAGGAACTTGGAAATGTGGCTTTTGAAAAGCTTGCAGCCACATTAAATGTTCCAACAGTTTTGTTCATCTGGTAACTAACAAATGCTATAAGTTCTCTGGTTTTGCTAACTGCAACACCAAGAATGTTATATACGTTAGCACTTGTAATTTGTGCCAAGCCTATTATGTAGGAAAGACCAATAGAAAGTTTAAGGAACGGATACTTCGCCACCTGTTAGACATCAAGAATAAAGTGGTAACCAATGCCCTATATGGACATGTGTCTGAAAATCCAGGGCATTCATTTAGCTTTATGGTTGTCTCAAATGTGACTACTAACCTCCGTGGAGGAGACATTGTCAACAAAACTGAAAAGGAAGAAAGCAAATGGATCAGGAACCTCAGAGCTAATTTATTTCCAGGGCTCAACAGAGTAGTTCCTATTAAACCTATTTTGAAAGAGAGAATCCTAATTAAGAAATGAAATGGAGGCTTAAGGAAGGCGTGCATCTGATTGCTATATGTGATTGGTTGAGCAATTAAGGATCTTTATTTAACAGCAGTAAGTCAGGTCTACACACTAGGATCTGAAGAAGGTTTTTTAACTGAAAGCACTTATCCTGTTTGACCTGCAACTTGAACAGCACAATTTGTGCTTTTTATTTCTTCGTTTTATTAAAGCCTACATTTTAACAGAATTTCTCAGTGAACTTTTCTTTGTGGTGGAAGCCTTTTTTTCATTTTACTATTTTTGCCTATTAAGGCTTCCTCTGGAGTCTGGAGGTGGTTTTTGGTTTGGTTGTTTATGCATTGTCTAATGTCATTGCTTGAGGTCAAAATTATCCAATTTTTATCCAAAATCCTGAACATTCATTTACTGTCAAGATTATAAGAAGTGATAAAAGCTGAACGAAACTTCCCATTTGCTTGCACTTGTTCAACAGGTGTCATAACATTCACATTAACATTGCCGTCCGTATTAATGGAACCAACATTCAAATTTAAAACCATATAACTGTTCCCTTCATTGCCAGAGTGCACCATCTCCGAATTCAATATAGCATGATAAAACCCTCTCTCTCTCTCTTATTAACTACTTCCAACATTAAGTTGTTAATTAAGTCCAATGGGTATTCTCTTTTAAGAAACATATCTTTCAACAGTTCGCATTCATCCAAAAAAGAGTCGAAACTAGACACCATCCGAGCGGCTCTAACAAACTGTCCCTTAACAACTGCTCTTTTTTGCTTGAAGGGATGGCTACTTTCAAAATGTAAAAAACTGTTTGAATACATTTCCTTTCTATAAATACATGACTCAAAATTCCTTAAGACTGTATTTTTTGTCAGTTTAACATCCAAATATGAGATTTCATTGGGATCGATATTATGGGTGAACCTTAAAAAGGCTGCTGAATTATTCATGTGAGTTAAAAATTCATTAATCATCTCACTTGGTCCATCCCAAAATATCCAAAAATCTCACATACATTTTACAATATTGATAATAAAGTGAATTAATAACAATCTTTTTCTCCCATTGTAGCATCACCAAATTAGAGTACAAACCACCACATGGAGAACCCATAGCAACACCAACTGCTTCAATAAAAAATTCACCATTAAAAATATACAGTTATTTTTCAACACAAGTTCAAATAGTTGTTCGTATACATTAATTTTTGATTGTGATACTCCTTTTTCCAATAAATAGTCACATGCCCATTCAATACCAGTATCATGGGGTATTGAGGTGTACAAATCCTTCACATCAATGGTGATGAATACACCTGTCTCACTGTATTCTAAATTATTAACCCTTTCTAAAAAATCCCATGAATCCTTACAAATAATAGTTTCTTCACTAACAAAACATTTCAAATTAATACCCAAGTATTTTGCTATGGGATAAGTGATAGAACCATGCCCATTCACTATAAAATGCATAGGTGGATCAACCATATTCTTGTGTAGTTTTGGTAATCCAAATATACAAGGAGTTTTTGGATGGTGCACTGACAAGTAATTGTACTCATCTATAGAAATTGAGCCTTCAATAAAAAGGTCCATTAATTCATTTTTAACTTTGTTATAAATGCCATTTAACTCATTAATAGAGATTTTTCTATATGCATCACTCAAGAGAATATTGTTCATCCTTGTGTCATAATCATCTAAGTCCATAATGACAATACCGCCACCTTTATCTGGTTTTATAATCCGCACATCTCTATTAGACCTAAGTTTGTTTAGACCATCCATCTCACTTTTACTTAAGTTAGGTGAGCGTGCATTTCTGTGCATATTTCTAACATCTATTTCACACATTTTATCAAACATCGCTAACGCAGGGTGTAGGGGTGGGTTGAACGTACTTGAAATGTGCAAAGGGTTACTTACATATTCAACAGATTTAAAAAGGACATTTAAATTCAACTTTCTAACAAAATGTCTGATATCAATTAATGTTTGTGCAATGTTAAAATTTTTGGCTGGGATAAATGATAAACCTCTAGAAAATAAATCACAATCATTAACATCAAAAATACATGAAGAAAAATTGTATACATTAAAATCATTTCTAGAATTCTTTAAAATAACACAATTATTCAACATATGCTCATTCGAATTCAGTTCCATTCCCGATATCCCCTGTCCCCCTCACTCCCCCCCTCTGATAATACATTTGTCCCCCTCGACCCCTGTTTGCAGGAAAAGTCCCTTGATTCTGCACGTTCGGGTTGTTTCTGTCTCTCAGTCTTTCTGATCTCCTCAGTGGGGGAAAGTTGTCTTGATCTAAAAAATGTTCCTCATTATTCCCAGAGGCTCCATCATTATAGTTATGTTTCTCCATATTCCAAGCTTGTGACCAAGGAGGGTGGGGATAAGCTGTGTTAGAACAATATTGAGCCCTATCCCTCTCTATTTTCTTCATCTTCCTAGCTTTAATTGAAACCATTTCTTGTTCAATAGATTTAAATATTCTGTTGTAGTCAAAAATAGTGTTGTCATGAGCCACATCTTGCACAATCCTGTTGTCTAGTTCAGTTGCTTCTTTTATTAAATCTTTCAAAATTAGTTCATTATGTTTGATAACTAGCTCCATGTACTCAAAGCCATGTCTATCAAACATACTAATCAAATCCTTATGGAAGCATGAACCAGCTATTTGCCCTGTGGGAAAGCGCCACATTCGCAAACCCTTAGGCACAAGTTTGAGCTTTAAACATTCTTTAAAGTATGCATTATCAACTTGAAACTTCTTAATTTTAAGTAAAATGCGGTCTAATTTGTACAAACTGTTGTTGTAAGGATCAGTACTTACAGGTGAAGGTGTAGGAAAAGCCATCTCCTCTCCTAACCAGTCGGTCATTCTAATGGGATTAAAGTTAACTTAAACATCTTCACGAGCATTTCTTCTTAAATTTGCGCTCTGTGATGAACGCCGCTCTCCATCCATTAAACTCGTACCAGCAATTCTTCCTGAATGCTCCTCATTACTGGTGTTGTTGCCGTTGTTGTTTAAACTTCTGTCTCCACCAGGTCTAATGTCAGTGTTTTCAGAGTCTAAAAAAAGAGAAACAGCACTCGTTTCCTCACCACGACTTCTACTAGAGCCAGCAACTTCCTATATGAAGAAGTGTGGGGCATGCAATTATTGCCAACATATTAAGGAAGGGTCAAAATTTAACATAAATGGTATAAAGGTCTATTTACAAAAAAAGTGCAGCTGTTATACTGAGAAGGTGGTTTATTGTGCTTTCTGTTCCAAATGTGCTTGTTTTTATATTGGAAAGACAGAAAGGAAACTTAAAAACCGTATTTATGAACATTTGAGGGATATCAGACTGCAAAAAGAAACCAATGCCCTTGCAAAACATTGTATGGAATGGCCCGGACATGATTTTAAATTCACTGTTATTGAAGTTATTGAACTAGACCCAAGAGGTGGACCTTGGACTTTATATTTGGAGAAAAGTGAGGCCATATTGCAGTTGAAAATGAATGCAACTCAATGGCCAGGCTTAAATGAATCTGTTGCAATTACTTGCTTTTTAAGATTAAAAGCTTTAGACAGATGATGCTTTTAAAGAAATGTTCTTGTAATTTTTAATAGTTGAAACATATGCATTCATTTTATGTTTTATATATATACATTGGTGAATTTTATACTGTATCTATTATGTATTTATTTATACATGTATTTATTCATTTATATTACAGTATATTAGGGTTATTTGAAGTGTACAACATATAGGAAATGTTGAGGTTTTATTAGATTTTATTTACACATATTCAATTTTATTTTAATAATGTATTTTATAGTTATGTATTTATATGTATTATAGTGGGTAATATTTAGGATGATGAATGTTTTATGTGTGATTATCTGACATTATTAGATGTAAATTGTAGGAATAGTCATTTCTCATGAATTATTCATGAACCCTGGATGTTGATTGGTTCAGTAATTAACTTTGTATTATAAATTTTTATTTTTATTTGTTTATCTTTCTTCATCTTGTTGCAACCGAGGCCAATTTTTGGATTGTGCAATGTAGAATGCCTTTTAAATTAAAAATCAAAATTTTTACATTTGGGGGAGCTGCATGGTGCTAAGCACTGCTTAAATGTGGTTAACACCTACTATTGTTTGTGAGTTGCTAAGCTTCACTAAAACCATGGTTGTGTGAGTTTTTGCGATGCTCAGCTCTGCTTTGCTGCTTTGCACGATGCTAAGCAATGTAGAGCTTTTTTGAAAGTTGCCAAATAATGTATAAAGGAGGGAAAATAGCCTATATTAAGGGGCATAGGCAGGAATTCTGCAGCATTTGTTGGAGTCTATCTAACAGTCTACTAGATGGTGTTGGAGACAGTGAGTGCTTTCGGTTGCAGAGATGGGGGTGTGCAAGAGTTCAGGGTTTTTATTGGGCTCTTGATAAGCGGGTACGGACCTAAGCTGCTGCAGGGCAGTTACCAGGGCTCAGAATGTATGGCTGAGGCCTGGGATCAGTTGGCCAGGAAACTTACCAGTGCTACTGGTATCCCCTGCATTGGTCAGCAATGTCATCACCACTATGATGACCTGAAGCATAGAAAGAGGGGTACTTTGGACACTTGAGTCCAAGAGACCAGGGCTGTACATGCCCCAGACATATATAAGTATTTTTACCACTGTTTTACCAAAATGCAAGCTGAAAGTGAGCAAAACCGGTGTGCATAATGGTGTGCTTCTCTCCCAACAGCTGCAGCTGAGAGAGCTTGCAGCATTCAGTCCCAGGCCAGGTTGCTCCATGAACATGGTAAGTACAGCTATATTATGATAACTGTAATTAAATAAGCAATAAAGAATAAAAACGGTACTGCAATAAAGAATAAACAATAAAAACTGTAGCGCAATAAATGGGCAATTAAAACTGCAGTGCAATAAATTAACAATAACAACTGTATTGCAATAAACAATAAACAATGCCAATAACAGTAAGCAAAAAGGTGTAAAGCAGGATTGTGGTGTCATAACATAATTGCACTAGAGCTGTATGCATTACATGTCTATGGTAAGGTTTCTGCAGTCAAGTGTAAAACTGTAATAGCTGTAGAATGCAAAACTAATGATCTGGAAAATGTATTGCTCAACTCATAGTATGGTTCAAGGCTGTCTCCAGGCAAGTTTCAGTCACATAATGCTCTCTTTTCCTTCCACTCCAGGAACAAAAGGTATATGGGTGAGGTAGCCCACGTTATGAGCAGATAACTGTGTGTAGATTTTGCAGGGAATTGTCACCAATACTAATACAGTGTTAAATAGCATTATTGTTTCCTAAATAAATTTGTCTTAATATTTACAGTAAGGCTGTATTCATTTCATGTCTGTTCCAAGTTGCTGCAGTCAATTATTACATCATTTGCAGATGTCCCCTGCAGTCACAGCTATAGGGTTCTACTCCCATGCCTCCAACTAAGGCATGATGGCTGTTTAGTTTACTTAATGTACACAAACATACCTCTCAAGTGTCACAATTTTTTGTAATGTATTGTAATTAGAACTGACTAATCTGTCTGTCACATGATTACCAGATAAATTATTACCGGGAATGCAATGTATTACCAGATCCGTGTACAGAACACCTTGGTAGTTATGTAAGTCCACATTATGTGAAACTGTTCTGTTTAGTTGTGTACCTGCATTTGTTATTGCTTGGCCCATACTATCCCATGTTAACACCTTGAGAGGTATGTATGTGCTATATCAACTATAGAAGAATTATAGTCACTGTATTAAAAACTGACATTGCACACCTGTAGAAGTATGTAGTACCAGTGTTTTCAGGGATATCATCTGTGATGTCACTAATGGTATGTTTCTCTCTCTCTCCTCACCCCTTATCTTCTTTCATTTATTATTGTTATTCATTAATATGATTTAATATGAATATATTTTGTTAAACTAACTATATTTTGTTAAACTTTAATTTATTATTTATTGTTATGATTCAATATTAACATATTTTGCTAAACTCTTTTGTTGGCCTTATGGTTTAATTCATACTGGCTTGCTGTTAACATACTGACTGCTATGTTGCTTAATGTGTGTTACACATACTATACCTTAATATGTACTTGGATTAATAAATATTACACTCCATTCTGTTAATACTAACATTGGTTTGGTTATTACTAACCTTAACTTATTGTTATAACTACTTTTCTACAGCACATTAAGGTTGGCCGGTTCCTCGTGATCCACCTACCTTGCCTCCCCCGACCATGGCACCAGGTTCCAGCAAGTCTAGAACCCAGCCTGGTGGTGCCCCCTCTGCTGCCCCTGCAATATCTGCAGTGTTGGATAGTACCACCCACAGGACGGGACAGGCTTCTCTCTGGGAATGGTGTTAGGAGAGGAAGTTGTCATCCATGATCATGCTGGGTTTGGTGAGTAGGATCATCTTCCATGGGTTTGGGTGATGCCTGCTTTGGATGGAGAAAATGCTGGCCACCCTGGTGGGACATACTTGCCCTGGAGCCCAGCCTCCACCACTGTCACCCTCAGGGAAGTGATGGAGCAGTACTGACAGTCCTATTGGTGGGAATGTGAGTCACACTGCTACCTTGTGGAGGCACATTGGACTGAGATTCCACAACACTCTCCCCATCTAAGGTGTTCACCCCATCTTGTGTCACACCCCACCCTTATCTGCTGTCTTGTCTGTCTGCAGAAGCTTCCTCACCTACCCAGGTTACCTCCCCCACATGTACCTATGTCCCTTCCCCAACATTCCACTCTCACCTTTAAAAAAAAAAAAAAAAAAAAAATTGGCACTTGTTCCAAAAAATATCATGTCATACATAGCTCTACATTTCACATGTGTCCACTGGACACACATAATTTTGACCAACTGGCTTAACAATACAAATATGTTGTCCTCACCCCTCTGTCTGGGGTTGAGAGTCCAACGTCATCTACAAATTCTGTTAAAGTGCACAGTTGTTGCTGTACAAGAAATGGATAACCATGTTTTTTTCCTACACCCTTCCTGCACATACCTACCTGCCTTTCACTATGTTTTTCCCCCTGCTTGCACCCCATTTCACCACTTTCCTATTTCCCCATTTTTCTTTATATATATATATATATATATATATATATATATATATATATATATGATGCTGCAAGATGCACTGCATCACACAACTTCACTAAGCTCAGCTAAATGTAGCTATATTGATATATGTGTTTTAAATCATAATAAACTTGTACAAAATAAGCACCCCTCCCCTATTTCTAACCCAAGACCATTACACCTGTAGCCCACTACATTAACCTGCCACACCACACAGCTGTTAAGTAAAACAGGTGGTTTAAGCAAAATGTAATAATTGCAACTTACAGTCATTAAGCTTGTTTCAGCAGAGTGACATGTCACACTGTGTCATGCAAACTTGATTAAAAAGAAATGGAAAAAATGGGAGTCTGGTGCAAGACT
The DNA here is from genome assembly GCF_019279795.1 of Protopterus annectens. Taxonomy (NCBI): domain Eukaryota; kingdom Metazoa; phylum Chordata; order Ceratodontiformes; family Protopteridae; genus Protopterus; species Protopterus annectens. Next base: position 439,352,300 of record NC_056741.1, on the reverse strand, counting down.
ACACCACTAGAATCCCATACACATAATAATGGATATAAGTAAGGTCTGTGATAGCAGGTAGATGTGCCCTTTTATCAGCAACATTTAGAAATGCACCTGTTAAGGCATTAATGGCAAAATACATGTTCAACTGGGACCCTGCTGCAGAAATACATCCATATAAAGTCATGCACATAATGAAGATGCAAAAAATGTATGCCACAGCCTGTATTTGTGCACTTATATCATGCAAATACACCTGCTGCAGAAGTGACTCAGTAGCTCAGTCTGGTAAATGCCTTGCAAACAGTACATTTTCCACATGTATTGGGTTTAAATCCAGTGGTGTGTAGCAGTTATATTACAAATCTTGTGAAGCCAGCAATTAATGACTGAATCATGCACTCTTTATCCACACAATGCATTTGAAATGAAATGTCTGCTTTTCACTGATGGATGTCACAGGCCTGCGGCTAGGAACACACTTCACATATTCCTGTGGCAAAACTATAAGTGCATAAAGTGTCACATCATGCATTAATATGAATTCACAGAGGATTTCAACTCAGGTAATGAAAATGAGGCCCACCAATATCAGAGTGCACCACACAATTCGTTCAAACTCACAGTGCAGATTAGCACAGCTGCACAACTAACATACACATTTGAAATTCCTGCTTGTAACAAGGACTACCAGCATACATGCTCCAAATTAGTACCAGACTGTAACATATGGCTTGACAGTTGCACAAATGGTGGACATATTCTTATATTTATCTCCTATGTTGCTCAAGGACACAACAAACATGTTACCTAGTACTCTGTTAGTGATACCATTTCCTAATACTTACCTTAAACACGTGCCTTAATTGGATTGGAATGGGTACCCTCACTATGGCTCTGCCTCTACAACAAGATTAACACAGCTCCCACAGTTACTCCTACAGCTTGTTGTCCTCCAAAGTGTTCACAATCTCTGCCTATGCCTATTACATGCAGCAGCAGCTGCAGCCTGTAGCACACACCTCCATGTAAAAGTTGCTGCTACAGACCTACCCTTTGCAATGATGTAGTCTCCTCACTCCAGTAATGTCCAGCACAACATATCAGGAAGGGCTTCTAATCTACATGAAGGTCTTATATCTTGTACAGTGGTTACATGTCATTGGCTGATGATAGTGCAAATCAGCTGTGTTGTCTGCAATTAGCATTTCAGAGCCACACATTGGTTAAGAGGCAATCACCTGCTAATGAGAAGCAAGTTAAAAAGGCCAACAGCCAGCTATGGGGAATCATTCTGTATGAGACTTTCCTCACAAAGAACATGAGTTTGTAAAAACTTAAATACCACCACATATCAACAGAGGAGTATTGTTCTCCATCAGGTATGTAACCTTTTTGTTGACAACAGAATGCAGGTGAATACACCTATGGGGAAGAGGGGTTACAGCATTAAGCTTTTCTTAGAACTGTGATAAAGGCATATCAATGATCTCCACATTTTTTAAATATACAGAGGATGTGCAATACATCAAGGGCAGAATGTTTTTTCTCAATGTGGCACACTGGTCTCGTGGAACGGTCCCTTTATAGTGGTTGTAATAAAAAACTGCTATTTATTTGCCACAGTTATTTTGACATATTATCAGGGGGTTTGCCCCTAGGGGACACACTACAATAGACTCCAGTGTTGGCTCTATAATTATACAGCAGTATCTGTCATGGCATACATGGGGATACCTAAGTATTGCTAGTATCTTAGTTGTATCCACACACTTAGTATATTTACACACTGTGGAATATGATGTGTGATCAAGCAGTGGATACTGGCAACCATTCTGTTCATGCTGTATCTCTACATAGAGTACGTTCACGTATTTGATCCCGACATGTGTTCCCATGTTGTTGTCTTTCAGGAAATATGTATCCAAGATGCTGTGCACCTTTCACAGATGCAGAGAATGAGATAATACTGGAAGGCCTCTATCAACACCATGAACTCCTACTGTCCAGGGGGAGGCACAACAGGGAACAGCAGATGGCACTGTGGGCTGACCTTGTCTGTGATGTGAATGCCACAGATCATCAGAGCAGGACATATGAGCAGGTTCGACACCATGCAATGGACATGATCAGTGCTGCATGGAGAAGATCAGCAGATGTTGCCAGGGATCTTGGTGTCATCAGTGGAGGGTCTTCAGTGGAACAACCACTCTCGGGCACTGAAGAATTCCTGACACATCTAGGCACACACAACAGGTCCCAGGTATCCATCAGCTCTACCATGCATGGTTCAAAGCTGTCTAACATACACACATATAGTGCTAGCACTGAGCTTGACTGTCTACATGCACACAGTCACACACCCCTGTCAAATGCAGGTCACCTACAATCACACATGGTACATTTCCATGGTCCTTTTTACCTGCTTCTCTTCTTAACTCACACACATGCTGTCAACCTTTTGGGCAGCCTAGGCCTCCTGCACCCCCCCTAAACAACACCCTGTGCAAATGATACCTAAACCACATCCCTCTCATCCTCACCTTCGATGCAGGGAAATGACGCTATGTGTTGGATGCACAGGGTGACTATATAAATGAATATGTACTTGTGTAATGCATTGTTGTTTTCCCATGCCATTTGTAGTGGCTACTGACAGATACTATATGCTGGCATTTGTAATGGGTAAGCCACATAATTTTGTGTACCTTATTTTGTATGAGGTTGTAATGGCTGTATACTTAGACAATGAAAGTTGAGTCACAGACTTGTGTATGTTTCTGTTTCAGGATTCTGTTTGGGACACCTATGTATACACAGCGGCAATAAAGCTATAGACATCACAGCACAGGATGGAATGTCAGCACAGAAGACATATGTCTTCAGCAAGATACAGCACTATAGGTGCATGGCTCCATAGGTTCATGTGTGTATAGCAGGCTAACAAGGACAATGGCATCATTCAGCGTACTCATGCATCTTTAATCTATGAAAATGTCTGATACTCTTTATAAATGTCACCAGGGTTTTGGGAGCTAAAACATCTACAAGCTGTGGTCATGGAGATGACTCCATGTACAAATTTCTTAAGTCCAGGACAGACATTTGTCCAACACCAGTTATGATTGTCTTGTTCTGCATCCCATTGTGCAACCTGCACATGATGTGTGTCACATTAGATGTGTGATTCACATGCATGGGGGGGGGCTGTTTCATATAGGGTGTACTGTCTGTGTTACATATCTGTCTCTTCAGCATGTACTACTTATACAACAGTGACATTGTAGGTGTGTAGAACAGGTAAGACATGTGTTAGTCCTGTCATGCATACACGGGAGGTACACAGCGGGATCTGACACATCCCTATATAGCAGCCATACACATCCCCTTCAAAGCATTTAGGACACGGACTACACATGTCTGGTCTTCACATGGACTTCATAGAACATGTTATCTACACTGTGTATTGGCATACCATGGAACTTCTGTAGCTGCTACAGTTGTAAGATATGCCTGTGTAGTGACATAGCAAAGGTGCCATTGCACACAATGATAGGTGTGATGAGTGCCACAGTCAGTATAGCAATGACAGTCTGGGATTTACATCCCATACCTTTCTGTATAGGTTGTACAAAGCTGAATGCATCCCCACATCTTGCTGACCAGTGAAAGTCAAAGGCTACATTATTCTCTGTGTCCATAACTCCATAAGTAATGGCTCAACTGTGTGTGGTGTGCATACACTACAATATTTTCCAGGGGTGGATGACTTCCCAACCGATAGTATTGTGTAATCATTGGCATTTAGTATTTGTCAGTGCCTCAGACAATGACTGAATGTGTGTCTCAGGCCATCCTGGATAACCATTAGTTCTGTGTAGGATTCAGCGACAGCTCCTGGTGAGCCATCGTAGGTGACAGCTAATCTTGCATCCTGCCCTTCAACAGATTTCTGGTGGATATCTGCATGACATGGATGTGAAGCCTACTGCAGCAGACTGGCCACCTTTGGCCAGTGTGTGTCCACCTGCCACATGTCCTAGGCATGTCATACTATACAGTTATGTACCTGAAGCACATGTCTGTGTTCCCACAGCATGTCACACAACAACCAGTGTGCTGTCCGGTTGTTTGACAGCCACTGTATGCTTGCAAGGCCAATGTAATGTCTGCAAAGTTGAAGAAGTTCTCTATGCATGCATGGGCATCCACATCTTCACTGCAAGGTGTGCCTACAAATACTGTATATCAGGCTGTCAACCCCAAGGGTGTGGCAGCATGACCCTAACTTTGCAGCACCTGCTGCTGAGATGTTGGGAGTGTTCCCACTCATCTACTCCTATGATACACAAACACAAGTTATGACAGATGTCACTGCATTTCAAACCTTGATGCCATGATGGCAATGAGCATTATGCCAACATGCACAGTTCACATCCTGTACCACCTACACCCACATCACACACACCTGTATGTGTGCAGCTTCTTACCAGACACATTGCCAAGCAAAACACACTTCAGAAAATCCTGCCTCTGGAGTGCACAGCACACATAATATTGCATGCACCACTCTCTCATTGGTCAAACACCTGAGGCAAAACACAGCATCACACCTCTTAGTCATAGGTGATTACATAGGTTCATAGGTTCATAGGTAGGTACTAGGCTATCGGCCAGAGGGCATAAGTAAGTCTAGCCAAAAATGACTTGGCTTTTGCCACCCACGTAGGTTAATTCCCTGTGCCTCTGTTGAGTAGAGCCACAAAAGTGATCCCCAGGGTAAATTTCCTGTTTCCCATCCACTCATTAAGGTTTTTCTTGAAGAGTGCTAATGAGGAGCTCTGCCTAACGTAGATGGGAATTTTGTTCCTGAGCATGGGAAGTCTCTGGGACAAGAATCTATCCCTCCAGCAAGTCCTGTTTATTGTTGTGGTGAGGTTTAGGTCCCTAGAGCATGTAGACAGATTGGGTTTTCTTTAAGTGGAGCATGTTCAATTCTGGGTTTGACATAGCTTTGTATGTCAGACAGAGATCACCTCTGAGTAGGCATTATGCGACCAAGTACAACTGGAGTTTCTTAAGTTGGGCATAGGGCATCTCTTTAAGGCCCATAATCCTCTTGGTGAGGTACTCCTGTAGCCTCTCCAGTTGTTGTAGGTGTCATAAGGTACATCCCTAATGAGGCGTTGTACTTAATAATAGATCTAATGAGTGAAGAGTAGAGGGGGGCAATGACTTTCTTTTTTCTAGATGCGAACCCTTTTGTGATTAGGTGGGCCACATAGAAGGATTTTCTAACCACTTTGGTGATGTGATTATCAAAGGAGAGATTACTATCCACCTGGGTCCCAAGGTGTCTTATCACACTCTCTATGTTAAGTGAACTGCTACCTATGTGGTAGTTCATGGGTACTTGTTTTTTTTACCAAAGGGGATGACTGCACTTTTTGGCATTTAGCTTGAGGCCATGGTTTTGGCACCAGGTATCTGTTTTGGTGAGACCCTTTTGAAGGATGTCTACATCAGTAGGAGAATTGATTAAGGCACCCAGTTTGCAGTCATCTGCAAACTTGGTTAGCCATAGTCCCTCTGTGTTTGCCGGAACTTTGGAGAAGCAGATACCAAATAGGAGAGGTCCCAAGATGAGCCCTGGGGCACTCCACTTGTCACGGGTTTGGAGTCGGACCTGGACCCTGCAACTCTCACTGTGTGGGTTCTGTCCATGAACCAGTTGGCAACCCATTTTGTGACATAGGGGTTTATGTTAAGATTAGTGAGTTTATCTATAATTCCTGAATGGGGAATGGTATCAAAGGCCTTTGCAAGGTCTAGGTAGGCTGTGTGGACCACCTTTCCCTCATCTATGGCTTTGGTAACTGCCTCGAAGAAGTCTACCAGGTTTAGAAGATATGATCTACCCTTTACTAATCCGAACTGGGTAGGGTCCAAAGTTTGGAGGTGTCCAATGTCTTTGTATATGAGTTTCATGATGATATTCTCCATGGCCTTGCAGACCAGGCTTATCAAACTAATAGGGAAATAGTTTCCTGGGTCTGTGGTGGCTCCTCCTTTGTGGAGTGGGATAACTATTGCTGTGCACCATTCCAAGGGTACCTAGCCTGTGGTGAGGCTGTGATTGAGCATGGTGTTTAGGTGGGGGGCTAGTTCGTTTTGGAGTTAGTGTAAGACGCAGCCTGAGATGCTGTCTGGTCCCATGGATGCTGTGTTTTTGGCTTTGGAGAGTGCTATTTTTACCTGTGTGTCTGTGATTACAGGGACTCTACATTCTTCTGGTATAGTTATGGGCCCTTTAGGGGGCGAGAGGGGGTAAACTGAACCTATCTGCCAAGATGTTGGCAGTATCATTTGGTTCTGTATATTTTGTGCCATTTTGCTGTAGCTCAGAGCAGATCTGAAAGTTGCCATTTAGATTCTTGACATAGCTGAATAATGCTTTGTGGTTGTCTTTGGAATCTGTGGCAGTTTTTCTTTCAAACCTCGCCTTAGAGGATTTTATGAGGGATCTTAGCTTTTTGCTGAGGTTGGTCAGGGAGGTTCTCCATTCATGGGATTTTACTCTTTTTTTTTTTGTAATAGTTTCCTCCTTCTGTTGTAGAGTTTGTTTATAGCAGGGGTCCACCAGATAGGTTTCCTTTTTTTGGAGGAGTGAGTCTTGGTTTTGTTTGGGATAGCATGATCCATGCACTCATGTAGGTGCTTGTAGAGTGCCTTTGAGTAGGATTCAGTAGTCATGACCGTATTGTCTTTTTGCAGGGGCATCACAAAGTTTGCCACCTCTGTCTTAAGTAGCATGAAGTTTGCTTTGGAAACATTTTTTACGGTGGTTTCCTTGAGTGGGTGTGGGATATGGATATCTAGGGTGATTAGTTTATAGTCTGCTCTAACCAATGAGGAGATGACCTCTGGTATGGAGCACCAGTCGCCCATGTTGGTAATGACCAGATCCAGTATATTGTTGCCCCTGTTGGGGGTGTTGATAAGTTGATCCAGGGAATTGGAGTTTATAAATTCCAGGAAACATTGAGCAAAGGAGTTTGTGCATGAGTAGTTTTCCCAGTTAATGTTGGGGTAATTGAAATCACCCAATATTAGGGTGTTTGGTTAGACCCTCATTTTTCCAATGTCTCCAGGAACGAGGAAAGGAGGTCCTGGGTCATGGTGGGTGATCTGTAGCAAGCTACAATTTGGATTGCAGTTTTGCCCAGTATTAGTTGCACTTGAATGATCTCAGAGGCATCATGTTGTGCCACTAGTCTGGAGGTGTGCTTATCCTTGATGAATATGGATACACTTCCACCCTTGGTGTTTCGGTCCGGGTTTTGTGGCCGAAAGGTGTGGTACAAAATGTAGCCTGGTAGTGCCGGGGTGCTCTCTGGACCCTTGAACCAGGTCTCAGTTACTGCACAGATATCGATGTTCTCCATTTTGAGGAGTGCCTCGAGTGAGTGCATTTTGAGGTTTAAACTCCTAGCGTTGAGCAGCATTACCCTTAGTTTTGGTCACTTGTACTTTTTATGGTGGTGGGTTTGTCCTTTGAACCTTGCCTAAAAAAGACACTATAAGGGTGGCAAGAGTCTTGGCCAGTATCCGGAATCCCAGGGGTGACAGGTGCAGGCCATCTCTGGTTAAGCATTGTGGTTTGTCGAGCATGTCATCCCAGGCAGACAGATACTGGATCTCCTTTGAATGACACCAGAAGCTTAGCCAGTTGTTGAAGTCATGAGACACATTGATGTCTGTGTGAAGTAGCTACATATTGGAAAGATAAATGATAGCTGTCTATGGGTTGACACAACAGGTCTTGCCACACTTTGCCACAAATCATGGAATATCAGTTAGCATAATGCTGACATCATAGTTCCTGCAGATGTGTACAATTAGGGGCATATGTCACCGGCCTGTATGCAGACACATGACTGAGCTTAGCCAGTTTGTGTCACTTGAGGGTATGAGCATAGCTTTCAGCTGCAGTTGACCCTGACCTAGGATGATGGCTCCATACACATGGACATTGATGGAAGTCAATAATTGCCATAATGTCTGGTGTCATTGTAAAGGGATCTACTACATGTCTGCTCGGGATGCCTTGCTCAACAGACATCAATGCTTCACCAGTAATGGTCTTCATCTCTCACCCCTGGGATTTGGTGTATTGGCCAAGGCTGCTAACACCCCCACAATGCATTGCCAGGGTAAAGCTGGCAATGTGAACACCATCTTTATACAACATCATGGTTATGGTGCTACATACTGGGTATGACAACTGTCAACCGCACTCTGTGGAATGTGTCCCCACCCTGGATTATAAAGAGATGTGTGCAGTCAAGGACATCTGGTTCAAGGCTGTGGACATCACCACAGCCATACCAGACTACACATCCATCCACATCTTCAGACCTCAAAATGACAGTGTTCTAGGTAATGCAGGTGGCATATACATACTCATTAAGGATAGATACATACTGGATGGCCACATAATCAAACAATTGCTGGCTACAGAAGCAGCTGCATGAATCCAGACACCCATTGTGCATATTTTTATGTATGTGTGTCTATCAAGATATATCATTACACCATGGTTTGGGGTGGCATTAAGTGACCACCAACTGTATTGCTTAGTCATGCTCCAGCTCACTTTCCCAAAGATTAGTCCACGTCCTTAACTACAATGCCCTGGAGCAGTGCCGTGACATCCCCACACAGGGAACCAACATACTGCATCATGTGTTTACCAATATGGGTGACCTCTAAAGTCTCCCAATGTGAGGTCATCCCTGGTGGGATCTGGCCACAGATCAGTCTCTTTAGAACTATCAGCATTAACCCCCCCACCCCCAGACATTACAGATGTAAATTTCAAAAATGTAATTTATTACCTCCTGTGGGATGGTTGACATAGCTTGACTGTACACAACCTCAGATGGGACAGGCAAGTATGCAGAGCTCTGCATCCATGCATTATACCAGCAGCTTTACAAATGAATGAACTTGGCTGCACACGACAGGAGGGACACAGGCTCCTCATGACACAGCAAACCTGACTGGTGGACAACTGCCATTAGCAGGCTGTACAATAGGAGGTGGACATTGCTGTGTCACAGTTGGGGTGAGAGTGGCCCCCTAACATGGAGGCACAGCATCCTCAGCTATAAGAAGCACATAGTGTTGTTATGATGTTGTGTAGAAATATTAAGTGACAAAATTAGCCTCTCACACAAAGCAGAACCACAACATACAGAGTAGTTATATGTGTAACCTCAAAGGAAAGGCCCTGATTGTCAGTGAACTTATACATAAAAATGCCACATATAATGGGTCTTACTCATAGGGTAACCTGTAGTCCCACAGGTTCTTCATCAACTTCAATCTCCTGTCCCCACCACAAGTGACACATGACATTCCTACAACCTGTCCTATAACATCCATATCTACAGACAGAACATAACTGACCTTTCAATGGATGATACAGAGCATCTATTGGACATGCTAACATCCCAGGCTGCAGCCTACATGGGATCTGACAAGGATTACTAACACCATTGGAAAAATCCTGCAATCATACTGAAACCACTGGCTGCACCCCAGCTAAGTGGACAAAGGCAACTGGTACACCCCTGCACAGAGGTGGTGCACTATAGACGTATTTGTCTGAGTATCCATATCTGTATACCTGTATGGGGCAATCATCATGGAGCTGATCAGCACACATATATGTGATCTACACCCAGTTGACTGTACACAGTTTGGATGTGTGACAGTGGGATCATGACTGTCACACATGGTGGACATTTCTGAGGCAGTCATCAAGGACCTGAGTGAGGGGACATCAAGACATACAACTCCCTGGATTGAGCCAAGTCATCTGACTATATCCTCCACTCAGGCATAATTTACAAACCACACACTTAGGCATCCATGGTAATGTCATTGTAGGGGTCACTAAGAGGCCCACTGATGGCACGCATACTCAACATAGGGGCATCTGCCTCCAATAGCAGATCTGTAAGCAGGAGTTTTCAACAGGGCTCAGTCCTGGGTCATCTACTGATTGAAATCTATTTAACCACAATACAAGTGAGTATTGAAGTTCTGTGACTAACAA
>NC_056741.1:439284695-439337195 GCF_019279795.1 Protopterus annectens | reverse complement strand
TTGGGACTTTCCTCTTTATAGAGGTGAACTCCCCAATTCTAACTTCCTGAGTCCTATCTGTGAGCCAGTTGGCTATAATCTGGTTGACATATGGGTTTGTACCTAATCTCTTGAGTTTGTCAACAATGCCCAAGGGGGTATTGTGTCAAATGCCTTGGCCAGGTCAAGGTAGGCAGTGTGAACAATTTTGCCTTCATCCATTGCTTTGGTGACCTTCTCATAGAAGTCCACCAGGTTGAGTAGGCATGATCTGCCTTTGATGAAACCAAACTGGGTTGGGTCCTGTGTCTGTTGGTTTACTATATCGTATTGATCATCTCCATGATAATTCTTTCCATGGCTTTACATATAAGACTAGTGGGACTTATGGGCCTGTAGATGGCCCACATCTGTGCAGAGGGATGACTGTTGCCTTTCTTCATTCATGAGACATGAAGCCTGTTTGAAGGCTACAGTTAAGCAGTAATTCCAGATGCTCTGATAGGTCATGTTTCATGATATTTAAAAGGCATCCTGGGATATTGTCTGGGCCCACTGATATAGTGTTCTTGGTCTCAGAGAGAGCATTAAGGACCTGCTCCCTAGTGATGGCAGGGGGAGTTATATTTGATGATATTTCCTAATTGAAGGTTGAGGGGAACAAAGGAGTAAAGTTGCATCTGAATTTATCGGCCAGGAGATTTGCTATATCTTCTGTTTCAATATAGGTGGCTCCATTTACAATGAGTTTTGCACACAATTGTGTATTGCCTTTGAGGTTGCGGACATAGCTAAAGAATTTTTTGCAGTTGTCCCTAGCCTGGGAGGCCAAACATACCTCAAATTTGGCTTTGGTAGACTTTAGTTGTCCTTTGAGTTGTTTGTTTAGTTTGGTGAGAGTACTTTTATCCTGCTGGGAGCTGTACCTCCTAATTTTTGCCATAATTTTCTTCCTCTTGTTATATAGCCTATTGATATAGTGACAGACTGATATGTATACATACATGTAAGCATTCATAGACATGAAAGCACTTTACTATCTCAAAATACTGAAATCTCGAATTTCATTATCTCAAGATGAAAGTGCCAATAGTGCAGTTGAGTGAAACTGCACTTGATCGAATTCAGTGTTGAATCCACAGTTGTGGCGGCACGCTAAGTGGGATTTGCTGTGTTTGTAAGGTATGGTGTGCTGTTGGATATGGTTTGCATGCCGTTGTGTGGCTATATCTGGAGATTCAGCTAAGTGCTGCTTTTTTAAGAGTTTTTGGGTAGGGATTTGAGTGCATGTGAGTGTGCTGGGAAGTTTTAGGTGTAGGTTAGGGTAGGTAGGTAAGAGTGTGAGTGTATAAGTGTTGAGAGTGTTGGTGTTTGTACGTATGTGATGTGTATTTGTAAAATACCAAAATGAGCCAAACCAACAGGCACTCCACGTACTTCTCGATCAACAAATTGCTCAGTAAACTAAACCAGCAGCTACTGAAAACAGGACAGCAAGTAATCCAAAAAATGAGTTTAATTAAAGCGCTTTTCGTTTGCTCTAGTATGCAAACTTCCTCAGAATTAACTCATAGTACCATTACATCAGATTTTATACAAAGGTCTTAATTAGTTCAATAAAGTTAATCACCGCAATAATCATCATTCAGTATTTAAAAATACAGAACCTTTAAAGTGACATATGGGAAATGCCTACTTTACATACTAGACTTGAATACATAGAGAAATATATTACAATATATGTAAAATCTTACACTTTACCACAAAACTTTACATAAAAACAATCATAAAATTGAAATAAACATCATGTGTACATGAAATGAAATAGATGTGAATGTTTTTTTTAAAAACAATTGTTCATATACATAATTTTTAAATAAAATACGTGCAAAACTAAAACTATTAATTGTAATAATTCACCCACCTAGGTATACACAAACATCTGTTAAAGGAACATTCTATCTTTTGAGGCTGAAAAATACTTAAAAGACAACCAATGGAGCATGCCTCATTTAAACCTGGCGAATGGTAAGATTCCAACCTAATCTGCCATTGGAGTTCAAGAACCAACAGTTTTAATGCAGACGGCCCCCCTCTAGTGTCACAAAGCACTTGATCAATCCCGATAAATTTGAATTGGTGGTTGGGGTACTCTAAAACATGTTTTGCAAGTGCATTAGTGGACTTTAGCTTCCTAATGGCATACTGATGTTCATAAATTCGTTCTCTGAACTTCCGTTCAGTTTTCCCCACATAATGGGCAGTACAGTTCTGACATTGTGCTAGGTATACAATCATCTTTGAATTGCAAGTTAGTCTATGCTTGAGTTTAAATTCGTGCTTACTGACTGTGAACCTATTAGATTCTATAATAAATTTACAGTAATTACAGTTATGGCATTTAAACATCCCTGGAGTTCTGACTGGAAATTGTTTCATCTCAAACCAAGATTTGAGATTCCTACCTTTCTTATAAGCCACTAAAGGTGTGGAACCCAGTTTCGATGATACTATCGAATCTACTGTGAACAAATGCCAGTTTTCCAATTCCAATACCTTATTGCATTTCACAAGTTGTCATCCTTATGCACAGAAGCGTGCTGTAGTGAAAGGGCAGTTTGTTAGAGCTGCGAGGATTATCAGTAGGGATGAAGAATTTTATGAGGAAGGTAGTACACTTAAAAGGATGTTCCTTAGTAGAGGATACCCCAACTGTCTTGTTGAGGAACTTATAGGTGAGATTACAATGAAAAGGAGTCGTAACATCTATGTACCACTACTACAAGTGAGGGAAAGGGAAAATGTGTTGCCATCTATTACTTCTGCAGATGACCAGAATCATGAGGATGTAAATAGGGTAGATGTGTTGGATGTCCCTAGATTCATCACCACTTTTGCAGTGGATAGTGCCACTTTGTGGTCCACTATTAAGAAAAACTGGCATTTGTTCACAGTAGATTCGATAGTATCATCGAAACTGGGTTCCACACCTTTAGTGGCTTATAAGAAAGGTAGGAATCTCAAATCTTGGTTTGAGATGAAACGATTTCTAGTCAAAACTCCAGGGATGTTTAAATGCCATAACTGTAATTACTGTAAATTTATTATAGAATCTAATAGGTTCACAGTCAGTAAGCACGAATTTAAACTCAAGCATAGACTAACTTGCAATTCAAAGATGATTGTATACCTAGCACAATGTCAGAACTGTACTGCCCATTATGTGGGGAAAACTGAACGGAAGTACAGAGAATGAATTTATGAACATCAGTATGCCATTAGGAAGCTAAAGTCCACAAATGCACTTGCAAAACATGTTTTAGAGTACCCCAACCACCAATTCAAATTTATCGGGATTGATCAAGTGCTTTGTGACACTAGAGGGGGGCCGTCTGCATTAAAACTGTTGGTTCTTGAACTCCAATGGCAGATTAGGTTGGAATCTTACCATTCCCCAGGTTTAAATGAAGCATGCTCCATTGGTTGTCTTTTAAGTATTTTCAGCCTCAAAAGATAGAATGTTCCTTTAACAGATGTTTGTGTATACCTAGGTGGGTGAATTATTACAATTAATAGTTTTAGTTTTGCACGTATTTTATTTAAAAATTATGTATATGAACAATTGTTTTTAAAAAAAAACATTCACATCTATTTCATTTCATGTACACATGATGTTTATTTCAATTTTATGATTGTTTTTATGTAAAGTTTTGTGGTAAAGTGTAAGATTTTACATATATTGTAATATATTTCTCTATGTATTCAAGTCTAGTATGTAAAGTAGGCATTTCCCATATGTCACTTTAAAGGTTCTGTATTTTTAAATACTGAATGATGATTATTGCGGTGATTAACTTTATTGAACTAATTAAGACCTTTGTATAAAATCTGATGTGATGGTACTATGAGTTAATTCTGAGGAAGTTTGCATACTAGAGCAAACGAAAAGCACTTTAATTAAACTCATTTTTTGGATTACTTGCTGTCCTGTTTTCAGTAGCTGCTGGTTTAGTTTACTGAGCAATTTGTTGATCGAGAAGTACGTGGAGTGCCTGTTGGTTTGGCTCATTTTGGTATTTTACAGTGACTTTTTGTGTTTATTTCTTTGATGTGTATTTGTGCCAGGGGAATATAGAGTATGTAGTGGTGCGTTTAGTGTCTTTGTTTTTTAGTGTGACCTTGGAGTTAGTATATATATATATATATATATATATATATATATATATATATATATATATACATATATATATATGTGTGTATTAGTAGCATGGGTGTGGGGGCTTGCCCCCTGTTAATATTTAGGGTAGGTGTGTGTATCTGTGTTGTGTTTGTGTATGTTTTGTTGGTTTGTTGTAGTGTGGGGAGGAAGGTTTATGTATGTTTGTGTGGTGGAGGGTGTATTTAAAAGTCATGATTTTGAATTTTGCGGTTTTGGGGTTTCGTTATTGTGAATGTTCGGCTTTATAGTCTCGGGATACTGAAATTCTATATTTCAGTATTTCGAGATTATAAAGTGAATCCATAGATATATCTATACTGAGCAGGTCATTTTGAAGACTGGGCAGCAGAATTGCGCTCACTTTAAGTAAGTGTATAAGCATGCCCAGTGGGCCTGTCAGTATTTATAAAGTGACTCCAAGCAACACCTGCCTGTACTCCAGTCCAGGATTTTGTGTGTTACCTATTTTTAAGTTACTGAGGTGATCATATATATACCATAGAGACATACACACACCAAGTGAGGTGGCCTGGAATGAGATTAGAACACCTATGTCTCTAGTCTTATGCACTATAGATCACAGTACTTATTGCAAACTTTGCAGCTTATGTTTAATACTAAGATGGCTGCTACTAGTCTTCATGTAGATTACATCATCAAGCCTTGCAGAAGAGGGTGGTTTGGAAGCCAGCAGCAACTTACAGGGCAGAAATGTACATAACCATTGCAGTTTGATAGCCACTGAGGGATTCCCAGCTGTTTTAAAGGGGGATATACACACACACACACACACACACACACACACACACACACACACACACACACACACACACACACACACACAAACCCCCCCCCCACACACACACACACACGCCAAGTGGCCTGGAGTGAAGTTAGAGCCCCCCTACCTATCTAGTTGTACACATTATAGATCCACAGTACTTATCGCACTCACCATGGTGTAAGTCTGATATTATAATGACAGCTGATAGTCTTCAGGTAGCTAACATCATCAGGTCTTGTACAGGAGGGCAGTTTGGAGGCCAGCAGCAACTTGCACGGCCAAAAAGTGTATAACCATTGCAGTTTGATAGCCAGTGAGGGATTCTCAATTGTGTTGCAAGGGGATACACATACACACACACTAAATGGCCTGGAGTGAGATTACAATTCTTACCTAACTGATCTTACACACTATAGATTACAGTACTTATTGCACATGCCATGGCTGATGTCCATTTTGTATGTGATTGCAAGCAAACTACTTGTGAATTACACAAATCAGGCTTGTGTTGAACAGCATCTGTGGCCAGCAGGATGATATTGCTTCATACTGTTATCTGCATGCAGTATTCTAGCAGTTAGATAATTGTTAGTATTCTAGCTATGTGTCTACAGTTACCATTATGTCCATATGTGTCTGTTTGCACTTGGATGGGCAAGCCTGTGGGCAAGAACAATGCACCATTTCCATGCATGTGTAGACATTATACATTACACCACCTGCTCATCTGTTGCTGTCTATGTGGTGACCTCCATCAGGCACAGGGGTCTGTAGGTTAGTTGGTTATGTACTGTTGTGCCCTTAGTTTGGATCCTTTCAGCATCATTTGGATGTGTGATAGTGCAGACTTGTTCACCATTATTAGGGTATGTAGTACTATATTGACATCCACTACATGGTGAGAGTTGCAGGCTCTACATCTGACTCTAATCTGGTTACAAGTGGCGTCCCCCAGGGCTCAGTCCTAGTACCCCTCCTGTTCGGTATATACTTCTCAGAGGTACAAGCAAGCATAGGAGGAGTATGGCTGACCAGGTTCGCAGACGACTGCAAACTAGGGGCCATAATTCATTCTCCGGCTGATACAGACACCCTCCAGATGGGTCTCACTGAGACGGATACCTGGTGTCAAAATCATGGCCTCAAGCTAAATGCCAAAAAGTGCATAGTCATCCCCTTTGGAAAAAACAAAGTACCCGTGAACTACTACATAGGTGGTAGTCCCCTAAATACAGAAAATGTAATAAGGGATCTGGGGACTCAAGTAGACAGTAATCTCTCCTTTGATAATCATATTGCCAAGGTGGTTAGAAAACCCTTCTATGTGGCCCACCTAATCACAAAAGGGTTCGCATCTAGAACAAATAGGTTATTGTGCCTCTCTACTCATCACTCATTAGACCCATCATAGAATAAACGCTCCATTTGGGATGTACCTTACAAGACACCTGCAACAGCTGAAAAGGCCACAAAAGTACCTCACCAAGAGGATTACTGGCCTCAAACATATGCCCTATGCAGCCCGACTCAAGAAACTCCAGCTGTACTCGGTTGCATACCGCTTACTCAGAGGTGATCTCTGCATGACATACAAGGCCATGTCCAACCCAGAATTGATGGACATGCTCCACCTAAAAAAAACAAATCCCAGAGAGTCACACGCTCTACAGATATAAACCTCACCACAACGATAAATAGGACATGCTGGAGGGATAGATTCCTATCCCAGAGACTCCCCATGCTTTGGAACAGGATTCCAATATACATCAGGCAGAGCCCCTCACTAACACTCTTCAAGAGAAACCTTGACGGGTGGATGGGAAACAGAAAATTTACCCCGAGGATCACTGCGCTGGATCTGCTGGACAGTGGTGCAGGGAACTAATGGCTCTGCTGGACAGTGGGGCAGGGAACTGATGGCTCAGGGAACTAATCTAAGGGGGTGGCAAAAGCCAACACATTCTGGCTAGGCTTATAAATGCCCTTGGGCAGATAGCCTAGTACTTACCTATGAACCTATATAACAGGGGTATATACATAACTGTGGCAATGTGTGCATGATATGTATATGTTTTATGTAGATGTATGGAGAGAGACTGAGAAGTATGTTGTTTTATATATATATATATATATATATATATATATATATATATATATATATATATATATATATATATCATATATAGTTACACTTTACAATCTCGAAACAGTATCTCAAGACTAAAGCGTTGAAACTGCAGTTGCGTGAAACTGCAGTATCCCAAAGATGGAAATGTCGAACCCGCGGTTGTGATGGCTCATTAGGTAAGTGTTATTTTTAAAGGGTTTGGGGTAGGGGTTGTTTATGTGTGCATATGTTTGGAGCATGTAGCGGTGTGTTTTCTGTGTTTTGGTGGTTAGTGCGACCTCTGAGTTAGTATATATAAGTAACGGGGGTGCAGGGGGGCTTGCTCCCCTGCTTCTAGCAAGGGTAGGTGTTTGTGGGTTTTTTGTGTTTGTGTGTTTTATTTTAGTTTCTTGTAGTGTCAGGAGGTAGATGTGCTGTTTGTGTAATGTACTATTTTGTGGTTTTGACTTTCGCGGTTGTGGTGTTTTGGGTTTGTAAGGTTTCGGCTTTATAGTAACGAGTTACTGAAATTCGACATTTCAGTATTTTGAGATTATAAAGTGAATCCATATATATATATATATATATATATATATATATATATATATATATGTGTGTGTATATACATATATTTTATATATATATATATATATATATATATATATATATATATATGTACACACACACACACACACACACACACACACACACACACACACACACACACACACATATATATATATATTTTTACTGAATATATGTAGGCATATATCTATTTAAAAATATAAAGATACATATACTATGTATGTGAGAGAGAGATAGTTCATAGGTTCATAGGTGTTTACTAGGCTAATGACCACAAGGGTCTTTTTAAGCCTAGCCATGCATCCCAAATCTCTGACAAGTTCTGATACCCCTGATAAGTGTAAGCATGGGCCTGGAAGATAAACCATTTACAGTTTACTTGTGCCATTTAGAGACATAGCTGCCAAATCAGGGATGAATTTCTGGTTTCCCGTCCAATTGTCCAAGTTGCATTTGAATTGGGTTAGGGAAGAACTCTGCCTAAGATGGATGGAGAGCCTTTTCCATAGATGGGGTAGTCCCTGGGATAATTACCTATCTCTCCAGCAGGTCTTATTTATATCACAGGCAAGGTTTAAGTCTTTAGAATGGGTAATTCTGGTGCTGTTTGTTTTGTGAATATGCAAGAGGTCCATCATAGTGAGGTCTGACAATGCTCTGTATGCCAGGCATAGATCTTCCCTCAAAAGCCTGTAAAAGACAAAATACATGGATAGAGCCTTGAGGTTGTCTGGATAGGACATTTTACTTAAGTCGTGTATTCATTCCAGCTGTTTGATATACCTGGTTCTGTACATCCCAAAGGGGTCATTGTACTAAATGATAGGTCTGATGAATGTTGAATACAGTGGAACAATGACTTCCTTGTACTTAGATGTCATACCTTTATTTACAAGTTGTGCAATATTGAATGATCTCCTCACCACTGTAGACATGTCATGGTCAAAGGCTAGAGTACTATCTATTTGTGTCCCTATGTTCCTGACTACTGTATCATCTCTAAGGGATCTATTGTCATTATGATAGTTGTCAGGGATGGATGACTTCCCAAAGGATACTATTATGCATTTCTTGGCATTTAGTTTTAGTCCATAGCTCTGACACCAGTTGTTTGTCTGTTCAGCCCCTCTTGGAGAACAGTTGTGTCAGTGTGAGAGTCAATGATAACTCCTAATTTGTAATCATCTGCAAATTTATTCAGCCAAAGACCACTGACATTGGCCTTGACTTCTGAGAAGTAAATGCTAAAAAGAAGCAGTCCAATGACTGATCCTTGAGGGACCCCACTTGTGGCTGGCCTCTTTGTAGAGGTGGACTCCCCAGTTTTAACTTTTTGGGTCCTATCTCTGAGCCAGTTGGCTATCCACCGGGTGACATACAGGTTTGTACCTAACCTCTTGAGTTTGTCAATAATGCCCAAGTGGGGTATTGTGTTAAATGCCTTGGCCAGGTCAAGGTAGGCAGTGTTAACGATTTTGCCCTCGTCCATTGCTTTGATGACCTTCTCAAAGAAGTCCACCAGGTTGAGTAGGCATAATCTGTCCTTGATGAGACCAAACTGGGTTGGGTCCAGTGTCTGCAGGTTTACTATATCTCTGTTGATCATCTCCATAATAATTCTTTCCATGGCTTTACATTATAAGACTAGTGAAACTTATGGGTCGGTAGTTTCCAGGGTCTGTAGATGGCCCACCTTTGTGCAGAGGGATGACTGTTGCCTTTCTCTATTCATAAACAAATAAATCCCAAAAGCGAAAACTAGCGTAGCTCAGCTGTAAAATGTAATCGCTAAACAGGTGCCAACCAATACACTCTGAAATGGCCCAAAGTAGTAAAAGTTGAGGCTTCAATAGCTAGTATAAATCCTTTATTTTAGAAACAACAGCAGAACACTTCGAACAAGCGCTTTCGCCTGGTTGTACCAGGCTTTCTCAAGTTAAATTAAATTACCAAGTCTTGCTCTTTTTATATTTCAGAAGTTGGTCATGTGTTTTAATTGACTCTTAACAATTAAAGTCATTAACCAATCTCTTACTATTAAAAAAAGTAAAAAATGCTACTGAGCATTAAATATATTAAAAAATGCAAAATGCAAAAAGCATTAACAGAGGGCATTTACAGATTTTTGGGGCTTATTTAATTTTTACCATCAGGATTTACTTTTTGGCTTCATTGCACATTAACCTATAATTTCTTTGTTTAGGTGTTATTCCTTCACCGACTTCACAGATAGGGACAATTATAGTTCATTAATTTAGTTATTTTATGAACATTCTGGCAAGGTTTTGGGTTTATGAAGCCTTGACAGTGCAACATAATTGTTTACATTTGAAATTTTATGTATAAAATGTTCTAAACTATTTTAGAGTTGTTTTCAATGCACACTGGAATGAAAATATATATATATTTTTTATCACAGTTGATTACAGATGAATATGTAAGCATATATTCAATTAAAGTTTGCATTTTTTAATATATTTAATGCTCAGTAGCATTTTTTAATTTTTTTAATAGTAAGAGATTGGTTAATGACTTTAATTGGTAAGAGTCAATTAAAACACATGATCAACTTCTGAAATATAAAAAGAGCAAGACTTGGTAATTTAATTTAACTTGAGAAAGCCTGGCACAACCAGGCGAAAGCGCTTGTTCGAAGTGTTCTGCTGTTGTTTCTAAAATAAAGGATTTATACTAGCTATTGAAGCCTCAACTTTTACTACTTTGGGCCATTTCAAAGTGTATTGGTTGGCACCTGTTTAGCGATTACATTTTACAGCTGAGCTACGCTAGTTTTCGCTTTTGGGATTTATTTGTTATTGGATTTTTCTTTGGTTTGTTGGATATTCGCCTTTTCCTTCCATGGCGGAAGACCTAGCTGGCTCAGACTTTCTTAATACGCCGATATTGCTCAGGGAAGAGCAAGATGACTCTCCGGTCACCAGGCAAGAATTTAATAAACTTTTAACAATGATAACGCACATCAGCAGCTTGCTGACTGCAACCAAACCTGATTGCTCTTCATCGTTGCCGGGTAACCAGCAACAAAGGCAAACGAAAGGAAAGCTACACACATGAACTCAGGAGCCGAATGGCGGTGAGAACATTGCATTTTCCAATGTATTAACGGCGACTAATGACAATGGTGAACAAGATCAGCAGCATAGGCATGAGCAAAGGGACTGTTTCAATGACAATGTGCAAATTGCGAACCAAAACAAATTTAATTTCAGAGCATGGACGGAACAACAATACATCTTTAAACAAGGTACTGCACATAAGCAATTTGAGCGAATGGACTGTGACTTTGAAACTTTAAGTAATAAGCTCTATGCTTACAAAAACGCTCAACTAGAAATTAATTATCTGAATGAATGTATTAAGGTGCAGCGTGTGCCCAAAGGGCTCCGCTGCTTCAAATTTCCCAATAACGCTACTGTCGGCACTATATTGCATTCTCAACTGTTAGATTTGTTTGACAAGACAGGGCTTGAAATTTTGAACTTAATGATTCAAGATTACCAGAGAAAAGTTGACGTTTTGTTGAATGAACTTACTAGTTTGAATGATAGCATTGTCAAGCACAAAAATTTTTTGAGTTTTAAAAAGAAGTATGATGATGTATTTAGGGAAGTGGACCAACACTGCTTAAAAGTCATAGACCGCAAAGCTAGAAAGTTAGAAAGAGACTTAATTGAGTATAAAGAGGGCAGAGCATACCCAACACCAAGGAACAATAGATTTAATTATGCAGAGAAAGATAACAACCATTTTGAGAGCAATATGTATGAAGAAATTGCTCCACCTGAAACTGAACCCCTGAGAAGGAGTGAACGTCTGGCACGAAAAGACACTAACAATCAGTCTCAGGTTTTTCAATACCCACAGGGCAGACCGTTGGGGAGGAATCAGACACATTTGCAGCAGAATTGGAACAGGGGGCGCAGATAGACGAAGAGAATGATTTTTGCTTTTTAAATGACTCAGGTGAATTACATTTGAACACAGAAAGATGTCAGATTTTTAGTGAAAACAATTTTAAGATTTACAACTACACAGATATTAGCATCACCTCTGAATTTTTTTCAGTTATTCACAAAAGGATTACATTTTGTCCCTATACGCCCTATGAATCTATCTAAACTATTAATTGAATTCAAATTATTTGTCAGGAAGCTGAATTTAGCTGTTTACTTTAAAGGACAAGAGAAATTGGATTATACCTTAAATAGACGTAGTACTTTCAACCCCCCTACACACCCTAATTTGAAAATATTCGAGGAACTAGTAGAGAAGGCACTTAGGGACAGTTGTAGTTCACACTTTAGACATACACCAAGCAATTTGGATTTGCATTTACCACAACTTGTCGAATACATCAACAAAGAAAGCATTAGGGTGATGAAACCTGACAAAGGGGGAGGGGTAGTCCTTATGTATAACTTGGAATACGAGTCTTACATATATAACATCTTGCAAGATGCGGAGACGTATGAACTTATTTCAAGAAATGAATATAATTTAGCAATTTCCAAGATACATTATATGCTGAAGGACTACCTTAACCAGGGAGGTATCAATGAGAAATTGTACAACTTCCTCTTTGTTTCTAAACCTAAAATCCATGTCATGTTTGGGATACCAAAGGTGCATAAGGGCTTAACACCTCTCAAATTCAGACCTATTGTAGCGGGGGCTGGCAGCATTACAGAGCCATTAGGGATATTCATAGACAGGAATTTGAAACATTTAATTTCCACTATTACGTACATTTGCAAGGACTCTTGGGAATTTATAGGCAATATCACACCTAATTTGTTTGATCCTGACCTCTTAATGGTTACTATAGATGTTGTAGAACTGTTCCCCAGCATACCACACATCACAGGTTTGGACTGGTTTAATGAAATTTTGGCTAGTGAGTCTGGTTTAAATGGAAGTCTAATCAACCTCATAGTCCAATTTATGGAAATTGTATTACTGAATAATTTCATATATTTCAATGGGGAGATTTTCCAACAGAAGAAAGGGGTGGCTATGGGCGCTTCATGCGCCTCGTCTTATGCTAACATTGTTCTTTATAGATGGGAGAAGGTTTTCATCCATACTACGGAATGGAAGGAGCATATTTTATTTTACAATCGTTACCTAGACGATATATGCATCTTGTGGAAGGGGAGCAAGGACGAGTTTGAGAACTTTTTCAGCTACTTGAACTCCACCACTACATTTTTGACTTTCACACACGAAATTAGTGATTTGTCCTTACACTACATGGATGTTCTTTTGAGCAAAGACATGGCTGCAGGGGGTTTTCAAACATGCATTTACAGAAAGAAGACTCACTCTAACACCTTTTTGCACTATGACAGTGGGCATCCACATTATACTAAGAGAGGGATAGTAAAGGGACAATTTATAAGAGCATCAAGAATGTCAAGTACAATGGGACTGTTTTTGCAAGAGATGAATACACTGGAGGACATGTTTCTGCAAAGAGGATATCCATGCACTTTGGTAAAAACACTAGCATCAGAGGTGATAGAGAAAAGAGAATCTCTGTACCCCCCTCTTCTATGAAAAGGACTTCCTATAATACAATCTAATAATGAACAGTGTAACTCATCTTTAAAAAACAACTTTGTCTACACTTATAATGGTGACTCAGACTTGGTAGAAAACACCATAAATACTTTTTGGTCTATTTTAGCCTTACACAATGATATCTATCAGTTTTTGTCTGATAAAGTGAGTTATACTAGGAAAAGGGACATCAATCTTAAAGGGCTATTTGAATCCAGAAAAGGGAATAACAACCCCAGAAATATAGGACAAACATCAAAGAAACTAGGCACACACAAATGTGGTGCCTGTAACCAATGTTGCTATATGTTAGAAAAGGAAAGCTACTATTTAGCTGCCAGAAAGACTTATTTAAACTCCCATGGTCGACACACATGCACAACTAAAGGGGTGGTATATCTGGGAATCTGCATGTCCTGCGATAGTTTCTATATAGGAAAGACAGAGAGAATGCTAAAAAGGCGGATTTATGAGCATCTCAACGATATAGAAAGAAAAAGGGAGACAAATGCATTTTATAAACATCTTTTAAGCTGTCCGGTTATGCAACTAAAGTTTTTTGTGATAGAGCAGGTTACCCAAGATGCCAGGGGTAGTGACTGGGAATCTCGGTTAGAAAACCGAGAATTAATTTGGCAGATTAAGTTAAATGCCACCCAACCCCCTGGCCTTAATGATAGTATAAGCCTTATGAGTGTGCTCAAAATAAACAGAGACAAACTACATTAACAGAGGGCATTTACAGATTTTTGGGGCTTATTTAATTTTTACCATCAGGATTTACTTTTTGGCTTCATTGCACATTAACCTATAATTTCTTTGTTTAGGTGTCATTCCTTCACCGACTTCACAGATAGGGACAATTATAGTTCATTAATTTAGTTATTTTATGAACATTCTGGCAAGGTTTTGGGTTTATGAAGCCTTGACAGTGCAACATAATTGTTTACATTTGAAATTTTATGTATAAAATGTTCTAAACTATTTTAGAGTTGTTTTCAATGCACACTGGAATGAAAATATTTATATATTTTTTATCACAGTTGATTACAGATGAATATGTAAGCATATATTCAATTCAAGTTTGCATTTTTTAATATATTTAATGCTCAGTAGCATTTTTAATTTTTTTTAATAGTAAGAGATTGGTTAATGACTTTAATTGGTAAGAGTCAAATAAAACACATGATCAACTTCTGAAATATAAAAAGAGCAAGACTTGGTAATTTAATTTAACTTGAGAAAGCCTGGTACAACCAGGCGAAAGTGCTTGTACGAAGTGTTCTGCTGTTGTTCCTAAAATAAAGGATTTATACTAGCTATTGAAGCCTCAACTTTTACTACTTTGGGCCATTTCAGAGTGTATTGGTTGGCACCTGTTTAGCAATTACATTTTACAGCTGAGCTACGCTAGTTTTCGCTTTTGGGATTTATTTGTTATTGGATTTTTTTTTGGTTTGTTGGATATTCTACTTTCTCTATTCATGAGACACAAAGCCTGTTTGTAGGCTACAGTTAAATAGTAATTCAAGAGGCCCTGATAGGTCATGTTTCATGCTATTTTGAAGGCATCCTGGGATATTGTCTGGAACCACTGATGCAGTGTTGTTGGTCTTAGACAGAACATTAAGGACCTGCTCTCTAGTGATAGGAGGGGGAGTTATATTTGATGATATTTCCTGAGGGAAGGTTGAGGGGGAGAGAGAGGTACATTTGAAGATGAATTTATCAGTCAGGAGGTTTGTTATATCTTCTGGCTCAGTATAGGTGGCTCCATTTACAATGAGCTCTGCACACAATTGTGTATTGCCTTTGAGGTTGCGGACATAGCTAAAGAATGCTTTGTGGTTGCCCTAGGCCTGGGAGGCCAAATGCACCTCAAATCTGGCTTTGGTAGACTTTCTTTGTCCTCTGAGTTGTTTCTTTAGTTTGATGAGAGTGGTTTTATCCTGCTGGGTGTTTCACCTCCTATTTTTTGCCATGATTTTCTTGATCCTGTTATACAGCCTATTGATATAGTAACAAACGGTTATGTATACATACATGTATTTATGTATAGACATATCTATACTTATCAGGTCATTTTGATGACAGAGCAATGGAACTGCACTCACTTTAACTACATGTATGGGTATGCCCAGTGGGACTGTCAGTACTTATAAAGTGACTCCAGGCCACACCTACCTGTACTCCAGTCCGGGATTTTGTGTGTTACAGACAATGGCATCTGTCCCTGTTTCTGCAGTACTGCACTTCACTCAAAATGTCCATGGGATTCTCCAGCTGTCTGATGTAATTAGTAAGTGACAGGGTTCATAATGTTGCATCACACCTAGACTGACAGTCTGTGAAAACACCAACATAATACTACCTCACATGCAAAAGATGTGGATACTTCCAGATATGAACCATCAACACCATCACCCATGCTATCTTTTCTAGTCTACTGAGTCACACAAGCTGCCAGGCAGAGAGGAGTCATTCATCACACAATCAATAGCATATATATGTACGTTGTTATTCCTGCATTCCATGAGACATACAATGTGTGATCACTTTCTATGTTACTGCCCTGAGATTGCCTGGCCTGCTCATATGCCATTGATGACTTAATGTTGAAGCATTTATATGTGCAAACTGTTGTCTTGGGTGTGGAGGAAACAGCACATGTTCTGCTGTGATGAACAGTCATCCAGATATCATGTGACACCACTGTTTAACATCTCCCTTGACTGATGTAGTGAATAGTCCAACCATGAGGCCTAGCAAATATTAAGGAACATATACTAGTGGACTGGGTATCTGTAGTCCCATGTGGATATTACTTTTGTCCAAATAGCCCATTGTATTTCCTTGTATACATGCAGCAGATCCATACATATAATGACATATTATAGTAATCCTTACAAGTAATGTGTAGGTTAGAGACTTACCTTGTGAGTGCAGCAGTTGCTAGAACTGCAGCTCGGGACTGACTGTCTGATGCAAGTAGCACACAGCCAATATATGGGTAGGTACAGGTTGTGTGGGTTGCCTGGCATCACTTTTAATATATGTATGTGAGCAGGAGTATGGTGGCCATCACTAGGGCCCTAGGTTGTCCGTGAATATGCTATGTGTTGTCTCTTAGCTAAAGCCAAGGCATATTAAGCATGTCTACATCTGCGTGCAGGGACATCATCAGTGAGTTCCTCCTCTGAGTCCTCCTGTGATTGTGGCTGTGGTGATGTAGGCACTGGTTGGGGGCTGTGTATCCCTTCCCTGTGCTGATCCTGCTGCAGCTGTTTCCACAGAATCATATTGTGTAGCATAACACATACTATGCACATATGTGCACATGTGGCTGCAGAGTACTGTAGGGCTCCACCAGATATATCAAGGCACCAGAACCGTGACTTCAGAAGTTCAGACATATGCTCTGTGATGTTCCTAGTTTGTGCATGTGCCTCATTATGGCATTCTTCCACAGGTGTGTGTGCATTTCTGATGGGTGTCATCATCCATGGTTCCAGTGCATAGCCAGCATCCCCCAGTAAATGGCCACGTGGGATGTCTTCCCCTAGAAAACATCTGGTACAGCTGTGATCCATGCCAGATATGGGAATCGTGATAACTGCCAGGGCTGCCAGCACACACATTCAGGATAATCTCTTAGGCTTTGAACATGACGTGGCAGTTGATGCAGTGATACCCCTTGCGGTTGATGTTGATTCTATCCTCCTCACTGAGTGGTGCCTTGATGTATACTTGAGTGCAATCTATGGCACCCAGTACTTCAGGGTACTGTGTTACATGGTAGAAGCGTTGCATAGTGCTGGCCCTCACCTCAGAGGTGAGGGGAAAAGAAATGTGCTCATTGGCATGTAGTAGCATGAGTTGGTCTTTGGAAAGTACCTGTAGCTAGTATCCTAAGGGCTACACATATCTTTGTTTCCACTGGGACGGGTTTCCCTCTGTTGGCTGTGCATCTGCATTGAGGGCAGCAGAGCTCAGTTAGTTCATGTATTACATCCCTGTCCACCCTGTAGCATTCTACAATCCCCAGCTCATGTAGCTCCTGGAAGGTTTCCCTGGGCCTGTACATTCTTCTCCTCCTCTGGCTAGGCCTATTGTCAGCAGCACCAGCAGCATTGACCAGCACCTAGCACATACAGATGTAGCAGACCTGCAGCAGTCCCTAGCATTAACTCAGTTAAAATTCTCAAGTTTCTACTCCAATGGTCCACAGAATTGGGGAAAATCAGAATGTAGGGTGTATGCATAGTTTATAGAGCTCTGATGTAGGTGCAGAATGTGTGAGTGGCCAACTATGATGCATTCCACCTAACTACAATATAATTAACATCATTTAATGACCCTATTTTAGCTAAAACAAGAGTCAAAATTAATTGAATACATTTTTATTTTCAGAGACACTCAGCATGGAGGCAAGCCACGCAAACACATGCACCGAAAGAAACAGAGCTTAGAAGTTAGTAGACACCCCCCTGAAAGAACACAGCTCAGCCAGGCAGTGTGCCACGCAAAAAGGCGCACCTAAGATGAACTGTGCTTAAAAGTCAATGGACACCCCCCCCCCATGGCAGCTACATCCTGTGCAAACAGCGGCATGAGTCTAAGCCTACACTAAGAGGATATGTGGACATGATTACTCCTTTCTGCTATTCAGTAACTCCACCTCATTTGCATAGGAGTCCATGCTCACAGCCTTGAAACTACACGCTTCATAGTCCTACCACGTTAGCAACAGCACCAATGCACCATTCTAGGGACTCCACGCATGGTCCTGTAATACATTTCTGTCACATAACATTAATATTTTTGTTCTCCAATTTTTTGTTGTTTTTCTCTAAAGCATGTTTGCCCACTGTGGTGCACCACACAAACATGGCCGCATTTAAAAAAACATATAATAATTTAACTTATTTCCTTTAAATTTCCAACATACAGGATTATAGCTTCTGTTTATATATCGACATTTTTACAACCCCTTTTGTCTGTCTATATTTCTCTACATGGAATTTTTCTGTGTACACTACAGACACTGTTATGAGGTCTGAATAGATGCCAACCTGCTTGCTGGATCGCTCTACCTGCCTCATTTGCATGAGATTCACCTGCTAATGAGATAACGTGCATGCCACAGAAGTTTCCACGTTGGCACATGCTTAAACACCACTCAACAGCTCTTACTGAATCTAAAAATGCAATGCTCAATGCCTACATGGAAAAAAAAGTGTAGGCTTTATTAAATTACCCCCTATGTCTCTCATGATCCTGAACTAGATTAAGCAGGTTATGCAAGTTACTACAAAATAAACTAATGAATGAATGACACAAAACATACACATGCACACACACACACACACACACACACACACACACACACACACACACACACACACACACACACAAACACACACACACACACACACACACACACACATACAATGATAGAAAGAAACTTCAGAAATGGTCCTGTCCTGTAACATGTTAAACTGAGCACTTTATAATAAAAACACTTGAGTTCAACAAAAGAAAGTTTATTGTTAAGTCTTTACTGATAATACAGCAGTTCATTATGTTGTCCTAAGAAAGTTCATAGTATGATGGTAGAGAGAAAGAGAGAACTGCATGGCTAAAGTGTATATATACACATATATGTGTGTGTGTGTGAGTCTGTATGTATGTATATATATATATATACACACACACTTCAGAAGACTGACAGACCAAAAGACTGAATCCCAAAAGGCTGAAAATTCAAACTACTGAATGATGGAATTTGCCCCTTTCCACTGTTGTGCGATCTTTGAGTTGGTATATGTAGTTAGCAGATGCAGTAGGGGTGCAGTCCCCCACATGAGGGGTGCAGGGGGGCTGCATTATAAAAGGGTTCAGTATTTAGAATTTTCATTCTTTTGGGATTCAGTCTTTTGGTTTGTCAGTCTTCTGAAGTAGTCCCATATATATATATATATATATATATATATATATATATATATATATATATATATATATATATATATATATTATATGGCTCTAGGACTATTGAACGAAAGTTCAATAGTCCAAATTCACAATCACCGAACACACTTTAATGAAAGCGCTTTCACCGAAAAAGCTCTTTCGTTAAAGTGTGTTTGAAAAAAACAAAAAAAAAATTACCCCCCCCACTTAAATATTCTCACTCCGAGGTCGCACCACAGTGGGGAAAAGGGAATTTTCCCTTATCTCCACTGTAGTGTGATCTCCACAACAGGCATACGTACGTGAAAGTGCCGTTCGTTGAAAAGCACTTTTGCGCAAGTATGCCTGGCTCGGTTATGTTGCCGTTCGGTAATCGGTACAGATCCCATATATATATATATATATATATATATATATATATATATATATATATATATATGTACATACAGAGAGAGAGAGAGAGAGACAGAGAACAATCTGTATGTGTGTGTGTGTGTATGTGTGTGTGTGTGTGTGTGTGTGTGTGTGTGTGTGTGTGTGTGTGTGTATATATGTGTGTGTGTGTGTGTGTGTGTGTGTGTGTGTGTGTGTGTGTGTGTGTGTGTGTGTGTGTGTGTGTGTGTGTGTGTGTGTGTGTGTGTGTGTGTGTGTGTGTGTGTGTGTGTGTCTGCATAGAAAGAGATAGAGATACAGATATAGATATACCCTGGGATTCATGAAGCTTGCGCCAGGCGCAGGCATAGAGTAGGTGGTATAATGCCAAATATGACCACCGAGCGATCCAGGTACGATTCAGTTCCATGTGCACTACCAGCGTATGCCAGATCTGAGCAGCCCTCGGCTCAGGTATGCTAATCACCCCATGCGCAGTACTGCAGCATGCAAATGAAGGTACATAGCAATTCATGAAGGGGTGCAGGCATAGCGTACACCTACAGAAATGTAAACCAAAAAAAAGGTTTACATTTTTCCAAACAGAGCATCGGAGCCATGAAAGCGGACCAGACTCATGTATTACAAAGTTAACATATGCCAATGGCTAAATATACAGCCAATGGTATAACAAAACATGCACAACACATAAAAAATAACATTTAATGTCATGGCCACAGTAACGCAAAGTACAACCGCAGGGCATGTGTGCGCAAATGGGAACACAAGGAAAATATATACAGATGTCATAAAATTGCAATGTAACACAAATCATGATTTCACCATAATAGTTAGTTTTATGCATGCTACACCACAACAAAGCTGCAAGGGTTGCTAAGGGTCTGTGACAGTGTTCGGCACGGTAACTATGAATTTGTAGTCAATGCCATGCAAATGAAGCAAGTAATAGCGAATCGCAAACATCCCGCTGGCCTAAGGATGTACCATATGGTGCAGTGCTACAACACCGAGGAGTGGTCTGGAGGTATACATGACATCAGCAGTGGGGTGTGCCACTGTAGCTGTAAGCACATTGGAGCAATGCATATCCGGGTTGTCCGTCGCTAAGCAAAGTCACAGGATAGGGGTGTGGATGTAGGTATAGCTTTGCTTAACTGAGAGCACACATGGTGCCCGAAAGCGCATGTGTATGTGGATGACAACATGCTCGAAACCCGGTAAACGGACACGCGCGCCGTGCACCACAGCTCAAACAGGAAGTTTAGGGGAAGACAATAAGAAAATGCCACAGTAGGGTAATTGGAGTGCAACTGAGTAATTAACACCTGTTAACTCACAGTGGGCCATTGACAGCAGCTAACAAGGCTGCTAGTAGCAACCTGCAGAACAGGATAGGGGAGATGTCGGATTGCAAAGAAAAGAGAACTGCCACTGCAGAGCAAAGCAAACCTGTAGTAGATCAGCTATAGAACACATTTCGCAACACAATCCTGGTTTGGGAAAGTACAAAACAAGAAAGCAGGCTGCTGGATGCATGCCCGACAATGGGAGGGGAATCGTTAAGAAAAGTTAAGGCAAGGGCAAGAGGTGATCCACGGCAGCTAAATGTAATTCAACACCAAAGGCACCACAATAGCAGTACCTGTGGTAAAACACATAAGATACCCTACAGCTCTGATTGTACATACACACCCTATGACATCATCAGTGTTCAAAGCACAATAGTATAAAGTGTGAAGGCACCTCACACACACTCGTGTATTCCCAAACACTGCACCATCGGTGTAAACAGACGGGGAAATTTTACAATGTACTTGTTGGGAGCTGCCATAGCTGTGATTCATCACCATGTACTGGAGACTGAAGGTGGTGTGGAGGATGATGCTGACAACCACCTCAGGCCCCGGAGGAGGAGAAGAGTGTTCAAACCAAGGGTAACCTACCAGGGGCTACATGATCTGGAGATAGTAGAGCGTTACAGGGTGGACAGGGACATCATACAGCAAATAGTTGAGCTGTGCCAGCCACGCCTCAGATCCAGAAACAACGGAGGGGAACCCATCCCAGTGGACACAAAGGTATGTGTAAGCTTGAGAATACAAGCCACAGGTACCTTTCAAAGGCCAACTGGAGATATCATGGGGATCTCACAGACATCAGCATCCAGGGTAGTCCACCAGTTCCTGGATGCCATGTTACCACATGCCAATGAGCATATATACTTCCCCCGAACTCAGGAGGAGTTGGCCAGCAATATGCATCTCTTCCACCATGTGGCAGACTACCCAGAGGTACTGGGTGCAATAGACTGCACACAAATACATATCAAGTCACCACCCGGTGAGCATGGTAGGTGCTACATAAACCGCAAGGGATACCACTCCATCAACTGCCAGATCGTGTGCAATGCCCAGGGCATTATCACGGATGTGTGTGCTGGCAGCCCTGGAAGCTACCATGACTTCCACATCTGGCATGCCTCACAGCTGTATCAGGTATTTGTCAGGGGGGACATCCCATATGGCCACCTTGTGGGGGATGTTGGCTATGCACTGGAGCCGTGGATGATGACTCCCATCAGAAATGCACACACACCCATGCAAGAACGCCATAATGAGGCACACGCACAAACCAGAATCATCATAAAGCATGTGTTTGGGATGCTGAAATCACAGTTCCATTGCTTGGACATATCTGGTGGAGCCTTTCAGTACTCTCCAGGCATGTGTGCCGACATCTTTATAGTATGTGCATGCTACATAATATGATCCTGCGGAAACAGCTGCAGCAGGGACATAATGGTGAAGGCCCTCACAGCCCACCGCAATTGCCAAGGCCATCACAGGCACAGAGGGATTCAGACCACGAACACCCTGTGCCAGCCCTAGTAGGCAGACGGAGGCGTGCCCAATATGCCCACGCCTAGGCAAAGAGGGAACGTATAGCACATACACTGACAGTGTAGGCCCCTATGGACTGACACACTTCTCCACCTGCACACACAGTAAAATGGATGGCACATACACACGACCACCTGTAAATTGTTATGTATAGGTTGTCTACTGTGTGAATCATACATAGGCAGCCCTCAACTATTGCACACACAACAGCTATTGGAACAAGATAAGTCAACACCTGAACAGTAAACGAAGCTAACAGCATATGTTGATACTGTATGTATAGGTTCCTAGGTACATCGGTAGGTACATGCCTGATTGTCAGAGACCATTTATCAGCATAGGCAAAATGTATCTGTTGTCGTCACCCCACCGATTAACTAACTGTCCCTATGTGGAGCACAGCCAATTGCGGGATCCATGTATGTAACCAATGTTCCCCACCCACTCTGCATGGATTCCCTGGTGTGTTAATGAGGGGCTCCACATAATGTAATCAGGGAAGTAGTGCCAAAGCATGGGGAGTACCCATGACAGGTATCCGTCACCCCAGCATTCTCCAGTTATGGTTGTGGCAAGGTGTAGCACATTACAGTGTGTGGCTCACTGTGACATGGATTCCCATAGCTGGAACACATCCATTAAACATCACTTGGACATACCATTAATAGGTATCATCCATATGTAAACTAACTGAGTTACACACTGGATTGCAGTATGGAGGAACAGCCGTAGTACAGTCCACATACAAAACACCATAACACTTGTACATATCCCAGATGCCCAAGAGGTAAAGCCACTGACTGTGTCGTGCATGTTCTCGGTTCCATGACCTGCAAGGGCTGTTATGTAATCCCAATGGTACGAATAGTGGATGTTGGATGCAGGTCATTAGAGCACGTTTAAGCACATGTTAGCGGGTGTATGTGCCGGCAAGTGACGGTAAGCATCGTTTAAACATGACTACATGGATATGCGCAAAACAGGTCTATGTTTTGCTGAATATCACGCAGATCATGGTCAAAGATGGCCAGAACAGGTGAAATCAGCATTATTCACCCTTGTACTAATAGTGCCTGCTCTGAGAGGTAAAACAACCACTGCCAGGAATAGAACAAGCAACAATGTACACAATCACCTACCACTAAGCTACCCGAGATGTACCAACGGCAGGTGTGTATTGTGACAGGTTAAAACACAAAAGGGCGGAGTTCAGGAAATAGTATACACCGCCATGTACTGAACAAAAGGTGTGTTCACTCTCTCTCTCTCTCTCTCTCTATATATATATATATATATATATATATATATATATATATATATATAAAATAGAGATAGAAAGGGTGATAGAGAGATATATGTCGATATATACGGATATACATATATCTGCAAATATATAGATAGGTTAACAACATGTACACAACCATGGAGGAACAAATAAATAGGATACTGCCAACTACCGAATGCTTTACATACCGACATGCGTAATCACGAGGCTTAAAGACCGAAAGACCACAGTACCAGAACACTAGAACTGCGAGTACTATTATCACGATGTTAAGGGACATTTAGTTATTGCTGCTGGTGCTGCGGTCCAGGTAGGTACTGTGTTTAAGTGTGTTTCTAATTGCTGTAGTGTGTGTAAGTGTGTGTTGTGAGTGCGGTGTGTGTTTCCGTGGGACTGTAATGTGTGTGTGTGTGTGTGTGTGTGTGTGTGTGTGTGTGTGTGTGTGTGTGTGTGTGTGTGTGTGTTTGCTTCGTGTGTCTGTTTGTGCTAACTTGGAGGTAGATTATTACATTAGGTGTGGTCATAGCCAGCCTTAGGCATTGGGTTACCACCTGTCCCACTTGGAGAGGGACAGTCCCTCTTTGGGCAGTTGTGTCCTGACAAAAGATATTAAAAAGGGCAAATGTCCTGAGATTGTAGGACATAATTATGTCCCATATTTTATGTAATAGTTGCATAAAATAGTTATTCCTGTATCTAAAATACCTAAATGTTACAAGAAACATAATAAGCAACTAAACTGCTACAAGAATAAGGTTTTATTTAGGAAAAAAGTTAAGTTCTATCCTTTGCACTGACCGTGGGTATGTGTCGGCCTCTAAAATCTGATGTGTGTCCTGCAAATGTCCCACTATGGCCATTTGAAAAGGTGGCAACCCAAGCCAAAGAGGTTCAGTCACCAACACAACTGCAATGAGTGCAAATATCTGTGACAGAAATACATGAGACAGCTTTCATGTACAACATTTCATTACATATCGATGTATTTCCGGAGGGATTGAAGGATCAACATCACCTGCATGCTATATAGGAACCAATTAACAATGACTTAATGAATAAGCCTGCAATAACCATAGTATTAGTCTACTAAATGATAGGTTTTCAATTAGGGAAGGAGCCCCCACACACATATGGAAAATGTATAAATGCAGTCCCCACAAACCTTTATCTGCTATGTACACCCACCTACAGTTCCCCCACACCCTAAACAATTGCAATACAGACTGTAATAACATCACAATCATCCTCTCACTCAATGACATCTGCAGAAGCCTTAACATACCTTGTGAGAGACACACTTGTAATGGCGCTATGTGAAATCGTTACTGTTGTACAATGGAACAGACGCCGATGTTACAGGTTTTGTTTGCAATAGTCTCGTATCAGACGGTTGAAATAACAGCTACACTCACATGTAGAACTACATACTTTAGCTGTCACACACAATCCATGGGGGACATGAAGTCAAAATATCTGTGTCTCTCCATATAGCAGTTGCAATTCATTACAAAAAACACATCCAGGCCGTCTTCCTCGAAGGTAGGGCAAAAGGACAATGCCCAAGTGGAGTATTCAATTATACCCCACTGTTGCTGTGTAATTGGCTAATGGAGTAGCTGCACAGCTGATGTGCATGTAATCATTTACTCCGGAACACCAATTGGTGGCAGGATACCCCATGTTACTGGTATCTACGTATAAAAGGATGGCTTGCCATATATTCAAACCGTATGCTCATACCATAGAACCGTTGAAACAGGAAAGGAGTAAGACAGATATTTTCGTAAACTCGGACCACTAAGAAGGTATGTAGAACACTCAGTATGTTAGTGTATGTAGTGCCTGTTCTGTATTAATGAAAGTGTATGCAATGCATACAGTGGGAAAAGGTATTATGTAGTGATGTCTTGTTGAGCATAGTAACGCTTGTAGAAATTGTGTGTACTGCTGTGGGCCACAAGGTAAACACCTCATACACCACAAGGGATGCTATATAAGGGCTTTAAACACAACAATTCCACTACAGCCACTGTCAGTGGTAGGGTTTGTCCAACAAGTACGTGCCATAACAGGGGATAGTATATGTTGATATACTGTAACAGTAGGCGTATGTATGGGCGTATAACTGAGAATAACATGCCTAAGGTGGTTCTGCTGTGCAATTATGCTTTGCATTATGGGATATTTTTGCAAAAATGTGAAATGTACAGTATTGTAGGTAGATATATCAAATATTTTACATAGCATTACTGTTATATTATGCAAACATCAGGTATGTCTATTGGCATGTACAATACAAAATAACAGGATACATATGGCTTGTAGTTACCAGACAGGTTAACAGCATGATAGCTAATTGAAATGGAAGAGCTACTCAATTATCCATGCACAAAGGACATGTAATAGCTTCATAGGTTCATAGTTAAGTACTATGCTGTCTGGCCAAGTCCATTCGTAAGCCCAACTACAGTGTTTTCACTTGCGGCACCTCACTAGGTTAGTGTCCTGCGCCTGTGAACAGCAGAGCCATTTGTTTCTTGCACCTGTGTACAGTACAGCCACTGCAGTGATCCCTGGCGTACATGTCTGTCTCCCATCCACCCATCGAGGTATCTCTTGAAGAGTGCTAGTGAGGGTCCCTGCCTGATGTACATAGGAATCATGTTCCAAAGCATGGTGAGTGTCTGGTTCAGGAATGTATCCCTCCAGCACGTCCTACTCATCGTTGCATTTGGGTACATATCCCAGAGCATGTTGCTCTCAGTGGCTTTTGCTTATGTTGCTTATGTGGAGCATATCCATCAATATTGTTGTGGACATGGGCCTTGTATGTTCAGCAGAGATCACCTCTGAGTATGCAGTATGCAAATGAGTACAGTTGGGGTTTCTGTAGTTGTGCTGCATACGTCATCCTTTGGAGGTCAGTAATCCTCTTGGTGTGTTAATGTTGTGGTATTTAAAGCCATTGCTGTTGTTTTGTAAGGTACACCCCAAATGGGGTGTTGTACCCTTGAACGTGTTTCATAAGTCAGGAGTACTGAGGTACAATGGCTGCCTTTGTTTCTGCTACAAACCCATTACAGATTAGGGTGGCCACATAGAAGGATATCCACGCCAACTTGGCAATATGGTTATCAAAGGAGTGGGTGCTATCTACGTATGTTCTAAGATCCCTTATAATGTCTTATGTATGTAGGGGACTACCACCTATGTGATAGTCAGTGGGTGATTGGTGTAATCCAAAGGGGATGTCTATGCACCTTGTGGCATGCAGCTTGAGGCCATGTTATCGACACCAGGTATCCATCACAGTGACACCCTTATGGAGGGTGTCTGTATCAGCTGGTGAATCAATCATGGCTCCTAGTTTGCAGTCATCTGCAAACCTATTCAGGGGAAGTCCTTCTGTGCTAGCCTGTACCTCAGGGAAGCATATACTGAACATGAGGGGCCCTATGACCGAGGACTGGGGTACGCCAATTGTAACTGATTTACAGTAGGAACTAGGGTATGCTACCCTCACTGTGTGGGTCCTGTCCATGAGACACTTTGCATAACATCTCATGATGTAGGGATCGATGTGCAGGTGGATATGTATGTTGACAATACCAGAATGAGGAACGGTGTTGAAAGCCAATGAGAGGACAAGGTAGGCTGTGTGGACCTCCTTACCCTCATCTACTACCTTGGTAACTGTCTCAAAGGACTCCACCAGGTGTATGAGCCATGGTCTGGCCCTAACAAATCCAAACTGGGTGGTATCAAAGGTTTGGAGGCCACCAATGCCTCTGTGAATGACTTCCATGATGATGTGCTCCATAGCCTTGCAGAACAGTCTAGTCTGGCATATAGGGCAATAGTTCCTCTGGTCCTTTGTGGTGCCACCTTTGTGGAGTGTGATAACTGTTGCTGTGTGCCATTCAGGGGCCACAATGCCTGATGCAAGGCTATTAGTGAATTTGGTGCCCAAGTGGGGAGCCATGTCATTCTGAGGTTTGTGTAAATCACAGCTTGGGATGTTGGACGGTCACATGGAGTCTGTGTTCCAGGCTTTAGAGAGTGCAGCTTTGAACTGCGTAGTTGTGACCGCAGGGACTCTGCATTGTTCCTGTATAGATTTGGGCCCTTTAGGGTGTGAGAAGGGTGTAAAGTTAGCATTGAACCTATCTGCCAGGATGTTGCCAATATCAGTCGGTTCTGTAATGTTCATGCCTAACCGCAGTATGTCAAAGCAGATGTGGGTATTGCCATCGAGAGTAGTGACATACCTCCATAACACTTTGTGGTAGTCCTTGGAATGAGTCGCAGTAATGTTTATGTAGCTAGCTTTGGAGGATGTGATAAGGGATCTCAGATTTCTACTGAGGCTGACCAGGGAGCTACCCCACCCATGGGATTGTACTCTACTTTGCAACAGTCTCCTCCTTCTGTTGTACATTATGTCCATGGCAGTGGACCCCCAGAGTGGCGTCCATTATCTGGTGGGTACCATCATGGCTCTGTTTGGGATAGCATGTTCCATGCAGTCGTGTAAGTGCTAATGAAGTGCAGTTGTGTATGATTCAGCGTTTGTAACTATATTTTCCATCTGCACGGGTGTCATGACGTTTACTACTGCTGTCATAAGAAGCCTGAAATTGGTTTTGTAGAAATATTGTACTGTGTTTTCCGTGAAGGGTGTGGTGCCGGGAAGTGGATAACAAGGGTGTTAGCATACGTTCGGATCTGACCAACGAGGGGATAACCCCAGGTGTGGAACACCAGTCACACATGTTGGTAGTGTCCAGGTCTAGGATGCTGTTGGCCCTGCTGGTGGTGTGGATAGGTTGATCCAGCCGATTGGAGGTTATGAATCCCAGAAAGCGTTGGCCTAATGTGTCAGTACATGAGTAGGTATTCTAGTTAAGTGTGGGGTATTGTCAGTCTCACATCAGTAGTTCCTGTTTGAACCCTACTTTCCAGTACACCAAGAAGTGAGGCCCATTAACTGTGGGGTATGGTGTGGAATCCGTAGCAAGCTACAATTTGTATAGCAGTTATGGCCACTTAGTTGCACTTGGATTACGTCTAATGCATTGTGCTTAGCAACCAGCCTGGAGGTGTGTACATCCTTGTGAAATATGGACACACCTCCACCGTGGGTGTTCCGGTCCTGGTTACATGACTGAAAGGTGTGGTCTGCATAATAGCCTGTTAGTGCAGGGGTGCTCTCCAGAGCCTAGAAGCAGGTCCCAGTCACTGCAGAGATATCAAAGTGATCCATTATAAGGAGTGCCTCAGGTGAGTGCGTTTGAAATGAAGATGTCAAGCATTACATTACCCTCAGGTTTTGCTTGCCTGTTCCTGTTCTGGTGGTGAATATGTTATTTGAACCATGTCTAAAACAGGCACTATAGGAGCAGCATGAGCCTTAGACGTTATCCTTAATCCAAGGGCCGACAGGTGCAGGTCATCTGTGCAAAGCATTGTGTTCTGTCAACCATGTCATTCAAAGCAGACAGATACTGGATACCCTTGGAATGACACCAGAAGCATAGCCAACTGTTGAAGTGAATAATTCAGTCGTTGTACTGCATTATCAGTCTGGACGAATGCAGAATGCTTCTCAGGGCTAGGGCAATACCTGCCTGGGCTACAAGATCGGAGAGCTATTGCATGTCTCTGTACATGTAGTCAAGGAAGTTACATCTCAGGGCATTCACACTAACATGGAGAATGACAGTCATATTGTACCTGTTGAGGAGTGACCTGAGTGCATAGGTTATGTTGCGGATCCTGTTACCCGACAGCCAGATGAAAGTGACTATCGCCTTGTGTAGCCTGCTGAGTGGGACATCAGTGACCGCCTACAGAGTCACCTATGACTAGTGTGTTGGGTATGTTATATCACCCTATTGGCTGTAGTTGATGAGCACACATGAGTCTGTGAGCTATAAGTAATTGGTGTTGTGTTTGGTGATGGGGGCTGCCTGCATTTCTGCTTCAGATTCCTCTGTTGTCTACACAGAGTAGTATTGAGAGGCTCCGCAAATGTTGTAGTCTTACTATGTGTGGCCTGTAGTGGTGGAGATCTAGTGAGACTATGTGATGAGTAGGGTGTGGTGCAAACATTTAACATCCCCACATGATTATCAGGTTCTGTCTGGGTTAGAGAGAGCATTACCTCCAGCATGGCTACATATGTGCATCTCCCACAGGTTGTAGTGTCATATGTTAGGAGGTGAGCAGTGACTGTACATGAGACAATTGCTATATTGCCTCATGATGCCCATTTTCATCATATAGACAGGCAATAACACTGGGAATTGACACTTGGACATGCCTGTATATTCAACCATTTCTCACAAGATAAGTGAGCTACATGTGTACAACAGCTGTTGTACTCTAAGCAAGCTGGAAATGTAAGTACAAACAGTGTTTACCTGTAGGAAATGAGTAGGACTGAGTGCTATAGTAATTAGTAGCTCATGAAGTGTTTACATGCTCTGAACAAGTGCTGAGCATGAATAAGCAATACAGATAGGGTGTCGGATAACATAAACTCACTACCCCCCCAACAGGTACACAATCACATATCCATTCACACTACAGAGCCCCTGTAACCATAACTATGATGGTACAAGGTGCACTTAGGCTGTATGTGACCTGTCCACATCCCTGGTTGTATCATACACATATGGCAAAACAGTTTGCTCTACACATACACATCCATGTAAAACATAGGTTCATGTCAGTCTGTGAAAACACTGAATGGTGCACACCAACAGTTATCACAACCCACAAAGTGGAGACACCACTCATAATGGGAGGCACTGCACTATTACCCTGCTGAGTATGGTCTGAAAGTCCATGAACCTTAATCAACGTAGATGTTGTTAGCAGTACAGATGTAGATGACAGTACGGATGATTTCACACTGCATATCATACCTGTGACAGGTCATAGGACATCATCACCCATACTGTGTTCCACCTACACTCAGTATGCTAGATGTACCTTTGTATGTCACAGAAGTGTTCTGCCAGTGGCCTGTTGACAGAACCAACACTACAAAAGGTGTCTCAGTGACATGTGCATATCACACCAGTGGCAGCTACAGTAAAACAGGGTTAATGTTTTGTACCCCCCCTCATTGTAGCCCATACCACACAGACAAATGGGAGGCATCTGCATATGTAAGTATGTGAATGGCCATGACATAGGAGCAATAGCTGACTCAGTGTTGTGGACAACATACAGAATGGGCTTTGTGGGTGAGGTGCATGACATATGTGCACAATCTGACAGCTGCTTATTGCATCGTCACTACTAGGATAATAACCCTGTACCGATGAACTACCACCTAGGCAGCGGTCAACATTATGGACACTGTGTTTAAGGGATGGTGCTGTGCAGTTTACCTCCCTGAGCTAGTGACGTCACCAGGCCTATTAGGTAGTCATAAGAGGCAACCCTAGTCATGACAGGGTGCCATCCATGAGCATGGAGATCATTGTACAGCCATACTCATCACTCAAGTGATCAATATCAGATCACATATCACCTTTAAGGGGTATTGGCCATGCTTGGATGGGCGACACCAGCCTTCACAATCCTCATCTCCACTATGCAGCATGCTGCCTACCCTGCATAAAGACATGTCCAACACTGTGATGTTGGACATGCTACACGTACATATCCTGATCTGAAATACATACATCATGGGCAGCCACCTTCCCAGTACAAGGATCGCCACATGCTGGACACATCCCTGTGCCATACACGTTACATACTCCTGCCATACTATGCAACCCTGTCCAGCAAAGCTGCACATGTCATCTCTGTCAGACATGGTGTGATGACCGCATGGTAGATGTATCATTAACTGTCTGGATCAGTTATGTGGCACTGATTTACCTGGTGGCGGGAACATGGCTGTCGGGTACAGCTAGAAAACCTTACATCTTATGCTCATACATGGCCCAGGGCATACACACTACTACATGACCTTGGCCGTACATGCTATAGTTGATAACCATCCCTGCAAATACCATCCGGCTAGTCATTGTCCCATGTGTATCACATGTGCAACACAGGCGATACGTGGCAGGATGTTGAACTGCTGTACAGTGCCGTGTAGATGTATATGGCAAAACACATACATGTAAAGGTTTCCGTCCTCATGTCTGCATTGTCACAGCTCATGTCTGTTAAGGCAGTGTATGTGTTGATATGTGACATTTACACAGCATCAAGGTCAACAGCATTAATGTGGACACATCCAGGCATGTGCTGATAGGTAAGATCATGCCCACATCAAGACAGCATTCACATGGAGTATGAGCAATGTAATGAGGTGACACACATATATGGTGATGATATCCAATCCCCATCGGGTGTTACATATGTGTGTGACACAAACATGTCAGTGGTGTCAGTGTCATGAAGATTTGCAAAGACAACTGTTCATATGTACTAATGTAATACACATGTATGTGCAGCTGTATCTCTGTGCATCTCTGAGATACTGTGACCTGTCTCCATCATTATGTCTTACAGATATGCCTCGATCAAGACTGCCAGCATATAGCTGCTTGGAGAATGAGGCCCTCATACCTTACCTCCAGGATAACTATGAGGTATTGTTCAGCCATGTGCCACAGCATGCCCAGCAGAGTGATGACCTGTGGCAGGAACTTCGCAGGAGGGTTAATGATGTAGGTGGCCATAACTGCACCTACCAGCAGGTGCGCAGACACTGCACGGACCTGATCAGACATGCAAAACAGCGTGCAAATGCAATCACCAGGGAACAAGGTACAACAGGTGGTGGGCTACCAACCCAGCCCCCACTCACACCTACCAAGGAGCTACTGGCCAGCCTGGGGACCACATCAGAACAGCATCCACAAACTCTTGCTGCCATTGTGGAGGTGGGTGTCTCCCAACCAAGCCTGGAGTTGCCTGGTGAGTCACTACTGCACATATAACTATTATATCCCATTTAGTTGCATGAGTCACTGTACAATATGTAATGTAACATCATATGCAAGGTATGTTTACACACATGCCACATACTATAGTATGCTACCCTCTGTATGCACACATGTGCATACTCCATAGTATATCCTATTGTACTGGCGAATGTGTTAACATGCACATTGTACCCTGTAGCTGTCATACAGTCATGGATAATGATCATACTGCTGTGTCATCCCTATACAGGTACCTCTGGTGTGCCACAGAAACAGTACTACACAGTGAGATGGAGTATGGGCAGCCCACAGGATTCACCATTGTGGAATATGCCCCTGCAATGAGTGCACACATTGTGATGTGCCAACTGACATGTCTCTGACATGTAGTGGTCCATCTGTAAAATTGTCTCACTATCCCATAAAACATACCCCACATACCAAACATACAACCTTTTGCCTGCATAACCCTGTGGACAGTGGAGTATCTGACATCTATGGGTGTATGTCATATGGGACAACACAGACATGTGAGATAGACGGCCATCACAAACATTTGGCCAACACATTTTCACACATGGCCATGGAGGATGGCCAGAGACATGTAGCAACACACAGTAGATGTGATGTGTATGTGTGTACACCCTGTTGCACATTGTCTACACATGGTACAACTATAGCCTTTGTTGAATGGTTATATAGTAGATGTGGAACACTGGACATCCTAAAATCCTGTGCACAGCTTGTGGAGGTGTCACTTAATTCAACCACATAAGATGTGTTGAACATCATGACTGTGTCACAGCATGACAGTAGTCACCTGTACAACTTCCACATACATACATACACAGACACCACATCAGGCCACAGATACCATACATTTCCCTTGCTGCTGTTGGACATCACTGTCAGCCATGCACCTCGTGTGTGTGGTACATAAATGTCAAGTGGGACATGGTGTATTGACAAGTCTGCCAT
Source organism: Protopterus annectens (assembly GCF_019279795.1). Classification (NCBI taxonomy): domain Eukaryota; kingdom Metazoa; phylum Chordata; order Ceratodontiformes; family Protopteridae; genus Protopterus; species Protopterus annectens. The sequence continues at coordinate 439,303,461 of NC_056741.1, read as the reverse complement.
GTGTGGACACGGTTGCCAAGCAGCTAAGAAATGTTAGCAGTTGTGCAGGGGTGTCATCCGTATGTCTTTCGGTGACCTGTCACACATGACACATCATGGTTTAGTGTGTATACACCTCAGTGACGTGGGTCACAATCCACAGTATTTATGTATTGTGTATGCACACAGTCATGGCTATGCACTGAGTGTGTATTCCACATTGTATAGCAATAAAGATGCCTCATGATTCCATGCAATGGCACTGTGTTTGTACTTCACACTGTATAGCAATATAGATGCCTCATAATACCCTTCAATGGTCATGCACATCTGCTAAAAGTGCATTCTATCTGTAGAGCATACAGACAACACTGCAATGTGACACCATTACACCACTGTACATGTGTCAGGACACCATTGTGTCAAACATGTATGCATGTCAACGCACACGTCAGCAGATTACATGTCATACTACATGTTAATGTCAAGGACATAAGCCTCACATCAACCATGTGTACTGTGAACCTGTGCTGGTCCACATGGTGTATCACAGGGATGCATGCTTACTACCATGATTGTGTGAAATGCATGGCTTCTGCTATGACACATGCTTGCTGTTGTGTGCAACCCAGGGATGTATGATAACTACCACTATTAATGTCTGAGCTGCATGCCGTCTGCTGTATCACATGCATGTTGCATGCCTTCTGTCAAATCACATGTATGGTGTGTCTGTGTCTGTGTGTGTGCCTGTGTGTGTCTCTGTGTGTGTGTCTGTGTGTCTGTGTGTGTGTCTGTGTCTGTGTGTGTGTGTCTGTGTGTGTGTTTGTGTGTGTGTGTGTGTGTGTGTGTGTGTGTGCGTGTGTGTGTGTGTGTGTCTCTATTGTAATGTAGAGTATTTGTTTGCCTTCACAGGTGATGTAGGTGCATTACCCTCCTGCGGTCCATCTGATGTTAGTGTCCCCACAGACTCTAGCAGTGATGATGAACATATGCTTGAGGTACAGTCAGGGTTGTCAGGGTCTGAATCTGTGCCATTGGTTGCCATCCCACCTATATCCCCCTCTTCCCCGCACGCAATTCTCATGCCAACACATACCCCATCACCAGTGGCCATAGAGGAAGGGCAGTTAGCGTGTGTTAGCTTGGAACAGGAACATGTGGTGGCTACGGAAGGTGTGTCTTCACACCATGGTGTCAGTGAAAGGACTGCAGATGTGCCACACAGGCATGTGGCCAGTGCTGCTTGTAGGAGGACCTCTGGCTGACATGCACCTGCAGGACAGAGCGCAGCAGCTGGTGTCACCAGACGCATGTTTCAGACTGTAATGGCAGCACAGGCACGTGCTGAATGGCAGAACAGAGAAGGGCAGAGGCTTCAGAGGGCTGCTATCCATTCTTTAAATGACAACATCCAGGCATTGGCAAATGCTCAACAGCAGATTGCTGACGTTTTGGACAGGCGATTGGGTGACATGGTTGGAATCCTTGACCGTGGCATGGCAATCCGCAAGCATGAGCTGTCTGTGCTGGAACATCTGGTAGGAGTGAGGCATAGGCCACGTGGGTGTAGGCCAGCTACACCACCTGCTGCAGGTCTACGTGAATGAGCTACCTCACATGCCCGCTCCCATATTGCCGGTAGCAGCAGCAGTGCAGCTGGTGCTGCACTGTCCACACCAGGACTCAGCAGGCCACATGGTTGTGGCCCTGGACGGTCTCATCGGGGACACGGTTCCAGTGGACATGTGTCATCGGACAGTACTCAATCTGTACCTCTGCCTGGTAGTGCCCGTGCAACCCCTGGCAGGCACAGGTCATGTGGCTGTGGCCAGACACAGTGAGCTGTAAATCCTGGTCTGCACAATCTGGAGCTGTCAATAATACCCCTGTGTAGGCCAGACACATGGCAGAACTGTGTGCACACATACACACACACACCAGGAACATCTGTAGGGCACCGCAACACTCACATGCATAACAACCACACATGGCCAATGAGATCACAGGCCCTAACCCACACACATGATGTCATCCACTGGTGCAGCCTAGGCCCCTGGCAAACATTATCACCCTGTGCATATGATGATGCCTGTGCCGCATCCCTGTCATCCACACCATCGGTGCAGCGACATGCTCATATGGTCTGATGCACAGGGTGAACAGAATAGGGAGATAAGTGTATATTACAATTGTTGTGTACTGTTGACACGCAGCAGACATACCATGTAGTACAGGTTTAGAATGCATTGTTTTATGTTCACAGTATGTGTCTTGGTAACAACAGTAACAGCATTTTGGTAATGATGCCCTGCTTCCCTCCTTAAGGTCTAATTGCATGTGCCATTAAGTAACAGTGTTTGCAGTTAGAATGCATTGTTTTATGTTCACAGTATGTGTCTTGGTAACAACAGTAACAGCATGTTGGTAATGATGCCCTGCTTCCCTCCTTAAGGTCTAATTGCATGTGCCATTAAGTACCAGTGTTTGCAGTTTCCCATGTGTAAATGTGGAGTACTCACAGGCATGTATGGCAATACCAGCATGCTATACGTAGCCTCAACCTCAGTGTTAGAAAGGCTGACATTCCAAAGATGTCTGCACATCTACTGATCCAGGAGCATGTGAGCTGTGTACTAAGCTACAGTGGCTAGAGACATGACATCCATACCGGGTAACATCACAGGTACAGCCACATGGTGCGAGGGGTTTACACAGCGGTCTAGCTGATGCCAAGGGTAGAGGCCAGTTGATAGCATGAGGCCTCACTGTGTAGCAGTAATACACTTTCACATTACAGGATGAGAACACACACAGACACATACAGACACACACAGTAACACACCCACACTCACGGGGTCAACGACACTATAACACACACACTTGATAGTGTTGAGGTGAGGACCCCTGCCTATGTGGTAATCACCATTACAGTACTGTGCACCCACATGATGCGACACAGAGAATGAACATGTACAGGTAGTCAGTAATGCCTAAGACTGACGGCATCTACAGGGTAGTAGATTGCATCACCTCGAGGGGTTAGGGGTCCTATCTGTTCACTATGGTAGCATACATCCTCACTCCATGCACCAGACAGCCATACATACATACAGACACACACTGTGGAGTCCACAATTGAATTCACCTATGTTATGCACATACAGATAGCTAACATGTGTGTGATACACACACCACCCCTGCCTATGTCTTGCTTTCTGTACTGCATTATGTACACATCTCTACAACAGTGTACAGGGCTGTGTAACAATTGGGATGTATTCCCCACCATACGTGGCATATATGGACACACAAACAAACAAGCACACATTGCAGTACTGTGAATCAAACACCTGCTATCTTATGATACGTCTGACAGACATGCAGCAGTATTGCCCGCATTACAATGTGTACTGCCGCTACCTTTGGCAATTGTGCTGCTATATGCACATGGGAGGACTTAAGTGTTACAGGTGTCAAATGTTTTACAGACAGTGACACCCTGACCGCTGTGTAGGTTGTATGTCTTCACCGTCAATTAACAGAAACATAGCTTAGTGTTTGCACGTTATGATAGGACGGCTTGTGACACACCTGTGAGCTGTCTTCAGCAAACATCCATCTGCAAAGTTGGCTCACCACTTTATGTACACACATCCATCCACACCTGATGTACATCTTACCGTACTGTCAGTATTTCACCATATAGTAGAACAAGATGCAGAAGGAATCACCACAGGAAAATACACCTCCGTTGTAATCCAAAAACGTTTTTTATTTTAGTACAATAAAATGAAAATGAGCGCTTTCACATAGAGAAACTATGCTTCTTCAGATGTCATATTTCTAAAAAGAACTCATTGTTTTATACAAACTTTTGGCGGTCAAAACCAAAAACAATCATTCAATCATTCAATTAGCCTGAATAATTGATTATTTAAAGTGCTCAATGCCATTTATTTTTATTTTATTTATTTATTTATTGTCGTTGGTTTACCAGGATAGTCCATTGGGCCTTAAAGAACCCGTTTTCAATGGAGTCCTGGGGAGAAAAGCTCCAACAGAATGTATTTTCAACATTTGACAGTAACAATTTTTGTACAGAGAATTATTAATAGTTCTATATACTAAAAAGTAGAACTAGTCACATTCAGGAAAGCAATCATAACAGTTAATACAATAAGAAGAAGCCTTCGAGTAATGAATAAATGTAAAACATTAAAACTGATTAGAGAACAAATTTCATAGCTACAGGTGTCGAGTAGAGCTAGTTATGTGGGGTGGGAACAAGAGCATTCCCACCGTGAGGCAAGATGAAGGTGGAGAGACTTTTTGAAGGCAGAGTGGTTAGAGGTGGTGCGGATGAGTGGTGGTAGGGAGTTCCACAGGCGAGCGAGGCTGAAGGAAAGAAGGTTTTTGCCTGGGGGATGAGTTGGTTTGTGTACTTTGAGTAGATTTTGATTATTTGACCTTAGAACTCTGTTAGGTTGGTGCATAGTAAAGGCAGAGGAAAGAGAGGGACAGAGGGAAGGGTTGAGAATGAGCTTGTGGGCTAGAGTTAGTTGAGTGTAAGTTAGTTGATTGGGAAGTTCTAGCCATTTTAGGTTATGGAGGGAGAGACAGTGGTGGGTGGAGGACTTTTGGCTGGTGGCAAATTTTGCAATTTTGTTATAGCAGGAAGTCAGTTGTTTTTTTAACAAGGACTGAAGATTAGTTAGTAGTGGGGCACCATATAGTAGGGATGGGATTAGGAAGGAGGTAGAGAGAGTGATTTTATAGTGGCAGATGTGAGGTAGGCATTCTGTCTGTAAAGCATGCCAAGTTTTGGTGTGTTTTTTTGATGTTAATTTGCAGGTGGGAGTTAAATTTGAGTAGGTTATCGATTTGGACCCCAAGTAGTTTGGTTTCTGACACAATTTCAAGAGGTGAGTTGTGTTGTGTAGTAATTGAGAAAGTACCAATGTCAGGAGGGATGACTTTAGAAGGGGTAAATAACATTAGTTTGGTCTTGGCAGCATTGAGAGCTAGATGATTACAAAGCATCCATTGTTCTGTGGAAGAGAAAGCATCTTGAGTAAGTTTTTGTAGTGTAGAGTTAGAAGAGGCGGAACAGATAATAGTTGAATCATCTGCATATTGGATGATGCTAGAAAAAGGGATTGATTTGTGGAAGTCATTTATAAAGATATTGAAGAGAAGAGGACCCAGTATGGAGCCTTGGGAACTCCTGTAGGGGTACTAAGGAAAGAAGAGGTAGCTTTTTTCCACTTTACAGCTTGACTTCTATTAGATAGGTAGCTAGAGAACCAGTTTAAAGAGGAGGAAGATAGGTGAAGATTAGAAAGTTTGTTTAAGAGCAGGCTGTGTGAGATGGTATCGAAGGCTTTGGACAGGTCAAGAAGTAAGGTGGAAACAATTTGTCCAGAGTCACGGGCTTTATTTACAACCTCAAGGAAAGAGAGGAGGGCTGTCATGGTGCTATGATTGGGTCTGAAACCGTGTTGTGTGGGAGTTATAAGATGGTTGTCTAGGAGGTGGGGAAGGAGCTGAAGTTGGACACATTTTTCTAAGAGTTTAGAGATGGGGGACAGGATGGCTATTGGGCGGAAATTAGTAATATTATTATTGTTACCACCTTTATGTAGAGGTATAATAAATAGAATATGTTATTACGTGTATCTAAAGCAAACAAGATATACGTAAACCATTATAAAATAATACCATCAATGTTACTATGAAATTTTTGATATTGCAACATGTTATATAACTTATTTTAACATATTTTAACAAATGTTACACTAATATCAATTTAAAAAATTCTTCATTTCATCTTTTATACAAAACTTTAAAAGCTTAAGAATATTTAAAACATATTCTATTGTATATATAAGACTCATACAAATTGATATTTTGGTTCTGTGTTACAGCTATGCATAATTATAAATACAAATTAGACATATAAATAAATAAATAAAATATATTTCCAAAATGTATTATTCTAAACAATAAGACATGTTTTAACAGCATGTTTATGAAGTTTATGAAACTTCTATAGTAGTGTCCTGATTTTTAAAACGTATGTATAAATTACTGTATTAACCTTTATATCATATTAGTAATTCTCTAAATTAATGAATTCTAATTATTTTATGCTCTTTAAATGGTATATCAAAGGATATGTTTGCATATAAAGGAATGTATTTTAACAGTATTATCCTGAAGTGTGTAATAGTTCCTAGTGAATATAAAATATAAAATATATATAAGTTATTTTCTCAAAGAAATAAATTCTTTAAAATTTATTGAGGTTTAACTTTTAAAATTAAATATAATTATATTTATGTAACATTTGATATATAATGTATAAATATGTTTTTAAAATTATAAAATGAAGTTTATAATATTTATAATATTTATAGCTTTCTATTATTTAATACAGATTTCACAGATATAAACTGATTAATACCTGTTGTAATGTGTGCTCTTAGAGTCAGTATCCATTTGAGTTCCACGTTAGCCAAATGATTCATTTTATCACCTCCTCTTGAATTTGGTGTAACTAATTGTAAAACCTTGAAACTGAATCTATGTGTCTTATTGTCCTGTACATGTTTAGCTAAGGCACTTTGTTCATTCCCTTTCCTTATGTCATATATATGATTGTAAACCCTGTCTCTTAGCCTTCTTTTAGTTAGGCCTACATAAAATGCCTGACAATCATCACAAGTTGCTAGATATATAAGGTTAGTACTATCACAATTAGAATAGCTATTTGTTACAAATGTATATAAACCATTAGGATGTTGAAACGTTTGGTTCTTGGAGATATATGGGCACATATGGCAATGGCCACAGGGGTAGGTTCCAACTTTGATATGTTTAATATTGTTGTGAATATTATCTTTTTCAATACATAAAATTTGCTTTAAATTTTCACAGTTCTTGAAACTAAACCTGGGATAATCACCAACTAATATTATAGTAAATGGGTCCATAGTGAGAACATTCCAATTCCTATTAATTATCTTTTTTAATATGTTAACATCACTGGTATATTTCATTATATATGGTACTTTCTCTGTAAATTTTTTTTTGTTTCGACATTACTATATGAAAAGCTTGTTTAAAATAAATTTTCTCATTGTCTTTATCTAACAATATATTCCCTACTACTTGTTGTTTGCAATTTTTAACCACATTACTATTATAACCCCTTTCTTTAAAGAACATTTCTAACTTTTCTATTTCTGATGAAAGTATGTCTGCCTCTTGGCAAATTTTAGTTATTCTAGTAAATTGACTTTTAACTATTCCAGGAAATGTATGCCTGGGATGCATACTTTCATACCGTAACAATGTATTTCTCCAAGTGGGTTTTCTATAAAGGGAAGAACAAATAGTGCCTTTTTCTGTAAGTTTCAAGGATAAATCTAAAAAGTGGATATGGTCTTGTGAGACTTCCATTGTAAATTTTAAGAAAATGGTAATGGTCTCCAAATAGGTAAGAAAAATTTCAAAATCAGTTCTACTACCCTCCCATATAATAAGGACATCATCCACAAATCTCCTGTAGAGTTTGACATTCTTATATTGAGTATGATTGAATAGAAAATTCAATTCCCATTGATAAACCACAAGGTTAGCGTAAGTATTTGCACAGGGGGTGCCCATGGCAACCCCCCCATTTTTGCAAATAATTTTTGTTCTTGAGCATAAAAATATTATTATTCAGTATCAACTCCAACAGATGGTTTATCAAGATTTGTCTACTGTTGCTGAAATTGGAATATTGTACTAATATTGCTCTTATGGCTTGTAGTCCAAACTCGTTAGGGATACATGTAAACAAATTTTTTACATCCATAGTTATTAACAAACATTCTGAGATATTTTTATCTAATTTAAAATCTCTGAAATAATCTAACAGTTGATATGAATCTTTAAGGATGCTAGAAATATTATTTACCACTGGCTTTAGTAGATGTTCAACAAATGAAGAGATGGTGGAGGTGGCCCATCTTTCACTAGATACAATGGGTCTCATGGGTACTGGTGAAATATTTTTGTGAATCTTGGGTAGGCCCTTAATTATAGGAATGGTCGGGAACTCAATTAAAAAATATTCATATATTTCACAGCTGATTTGACCACACATTAACAAATCATATAAATCTTTATGTATATTTTTAATTATATTTTTAACTTGGTCATTAGTGATAATCTGATATGTGCTGGTATCTGAAAGAAGGGAGGTCATGTTAGCTTCATAATCTGCTGTATTCAAAATTACTATGCCCCCTCCCTTATCTGCTGGCTTAAGCGTGATATCTTTAGCTCGTTTTAAGTTATTAAGTGATCTTTGTTCATTAATTGTAGTATTAAAATATGTACATCTTTTTTGCTTTGTTGAAAATAATTCATAAATATCTCTCTCACATAGTTTCATAAAACATTCGACATTGTGTGGAATAGGAGGCATGAAACTACTTTTACATTTGAAAAAAATAGTCATGGTTTCAGTCTGCATAGCATTCTTATCTTTAAAAAACACTTTTCATGCTATGTTTCGGCAAAATATTTCACCATATACAGGTGTCAATGATGGGAATGCATTGCAACTGCATGTTGTAGTAAGACACAGATGAACTGCAAACATCAGCTACTGCACATGCATGGTAGCTAAATGCACACCACTACATGTACATGTGTGTAGGTCGTACATGCCTGTAATGTAGCCATGTTTGTATGCATTGCAATCGGTGGATATGTGTGATGACATGCATGACACATGGACTGTTGTATGATATGATAGTTGTCATGGGTAACCAGTACAGAGGGAATGTTAACTCAGTCAACATTGCTATCACACCTTATGTACTGTTAGCATTCAACAGCCATGGACCTACCTTCCATGTGCATGCGTGTAATTGCTGTAGCCACTTGTCTGCACGAAGGACAGCAAAAGCTATGCTATGTACATATGTGTTGTGTGTGTGTGGGGCATGTACATATCCACGGCAGGTACATGTATGTCATATCCAAACATGAGTGTGTTTACTGGTGTGCAGCAACAGTTATCTGTTACAGCTGTATAAGACCCAGAGCCCATGTTATGTGTACAGCCAACCTGGTTATGAACAGTGGTATCATTGCATTGCATAACACATGCTGGAACCCTGTCAGTACATGAGTGGTCTGCACAGTTGCTGTAGAGCTAGGTACAGTCCACTGGTCATGAGTAACATGCTGTTGTACTAATGTATGGATGTGTGTTGCTGGTCCAAGGACATGGTGCTGTCTGAGGGCTACATCCTAGAATGCGGCATTTGCCACTGTGATCTGCACCTGACACATCTGTGATGACTTTTGAGAGCGTACTGGTCAGTACATGTGAGTGGCCTTCATGTACATGGGGACACTACCACCTGGAGCGGTCCGTAATGGTCTTATGGCCCACATGTCTGTATCTGAGGTATACGGTGGTATTGCTATTTTGCACAACTGAGCCTTATGCCAGGTGTTCCTCACTGCACAGATGTCAGTATTCCCCATTCTTGGATCTAGATTGGCAGCTGTGATTACGAACGCTACACATCTAGCACTGTTTAGCATACACATACAATGCAGTTGTCCTGTAGGTGTCAGGGTGTTTACCTGTTCTCAGGATATTCGTCTATGAATGGTACTATATGTGCGAAGCAGCCACTCCTGCCAGGACATCACCATGGGTGGTATTAGTGTGCCAGGTTTAGATTGGTACAGCTAAGGTGATGGACAGCAGCAGACATTGTGTAGAAGACTGGTGCCAGATATATGTAGTGCAGCGTTCATGCTAACAATGATGACTATCGACACACTGTGCCCTTCCGTGTTTAGAATCAGAGTGCATACAAGACAGCCCTTCGCTACTAAGTATGTGAGCATGCCCAGTACACCATTGTGTAGATGCATACATAGTGCATTCCAAATGGACATGTGCTACTAAGTGTGTGAGCATGCCCAGTGACACCTTGTGTCGGTTATGTGCCTCTGTGTGCATGGGCATGACCATTGTAATCCTGTATAGCGATAGTGGTCAACCAGGCAACAGATGGCCATACCCCACTTCAGGATGGATTCCTACATTGAACACACTGGTTCACAGGTATGTACACTGTAATTGCCAGCATCTATGTCGATGTCCGCATTCCTAGAGGGTCATATTGATTGTCTTGAAAGGTGTACTGTCTGTGGCATGTCTCGTATCTACGTAGTGTTGTAATAGTGGTCCATAGATAGGCAGTTGTCCTGCTCACACCACTGGCGTGTGTTTGTCTCCGTCTGCCTTGGGACAGTAATAGGCTTTTAGACTGCTCACACTCCATACAATCCCTATTGGCGTTTGTTCCATTGTTGATGATGTTACCCACCTAGAAGTATGCCTCTGAGAGTGCTGTGATCCAGTAATCTTGGTAGCACGTTCTGCAACTGCATAATGCTGTAGTGTGATAAAGTAATTAAGTCTATGTTCTAATCCAACCCTACCAAGTGTGTGTGTGTCTGTTTCCAGCTGCCTGGGGAGAGAGTAATGTTTTTAGACTGCTCACTCTCCATACAATCCCTATCAGCATCTTTTCCATTGCTGATGATGTCACCCACCTAGAAGTATGCCTCTGGGAGTGCTGTGCTCCAGTAATCTTGGTAGCATGTTCTGTAACTGCATAATACTATAGTGTGATAACGTAGTTAGGTCTATGTTCTATTCCCAGCCCTGCTAAGTGTGTGTGTATCTGTTTCCAGCTGCTTGGGGACAGAGTAATGCTTTTAGACTGCTCACTCTCCATACAATCCCTATCGGCGTCTTTTCCATTGCAGATGATGTCACCCACCTAGAAGTATGCCTCTGGGAATGCAGTGATGGAGTAAGCTCAGTAGCACATTCCGTAGCTGCGTAATGCTGTAGTGTGATAAGGCAGTTAGGTCTATGTTCTAATACCAGCCCTGCCAAGTGTGTGTGTCTGTTTCCAGCTGCCTGGGGACAGAGTAATGCTTTTAGACTGCTCACTCTCCAAACAATCCCTATCGGCATCTTTTCCATTGCTGATGATGTCACCCACCTAGAAGTAGGCCTCTGGGAGTACTGTGTTCTGTAGCATGTTCTGTAACTGCATAATGCTGTAGTGTGAGAAAGTAGTTAGGTCTATGTTCTAATTCTAGCCCTGCCCAGTGTGTCTGTTTCCAGCTGCCTGGGGACAGAGTAATGCTTTTAGACTGCTCACTTACCATACAATCCCTATCGGCATCTTTTCCATTGCTGATGATGTCACCCACCTAGAAGTATGCCTCTGGGAGTGCAGTAAGCCAGTGATCTCGGTAGTGCGTTTTGTAACTGCGCAAAGCTGCAGTGTGATAAGATAGTTAGGTCTATGTTCTAATCCCAGCCCTGCTAAGTGTGTGTGTCTGTTTCCAGCTGCCTTGGGACAGAGTAATGCTTTTAGACTGCTCACTCTCCATACAATCCCTATCGGCGTCTTTTCCATTGCTGATGATGTCACCCCCCTAGAAGTATGCCTCCGGGAGTGTTGCAATCCAGTAATCTTGGTAGTTTGTTCTGTAACTGCATAATGCTGTAGTGTGATAAGGTAATTAGGTCTATGTTTTAATCCCAGCCATGTCAAGTGTGTGTGTGTGTGTGTGTGTGTGTGTGTGTGTGTGTGTGTGTGTGTGTGTGTGTGTGTGTGTGTGTGTGTGTGTGTGTGTATGTGTGTTTCCAGCTGCCTTGGGACAGAGTAATGCTTTTAGACTGCTCACTCTCCATACAATCCCTACTGGCGTCTTTGCCTTTGCTGATGATGTCACCCACCTAGAAGTATGCCTCTGGGAGTGCTGTGATCCAGTAATCTTTGTAGCGCGTTCTGTAACTATGTAATGCTATAGTGTAATAAAATAGACGGGTAGGTGCTCTATTCCAAGGCATGACAGGTGTGTGTGCTTGGCAGTCATATCCTATGTGCTGGTATCTGTGAGTGGTTATCTCCAGGATGTGTTGAGTGTGTTTTGTTGCTTTCCTATATAGTGTCCACAAATGTCATAATCGCCCAACAGACTGGGTTGTCAAGACATACACATACATTCAGCAATAGGTCTGGTGAGTAAATGTCAGCAGCCCTACTCTTACCCTTACTACAGTCTGACCCATGTGACGCAATGAAACACACTTGCCTTGATAGTAACACCACTACATAATGCAGGTGGCACATGTGGTTTCCTTTTCATTCTTGTCTAATGCTTTGGTGTCATGTGGTCCGCTGTTGTAATATAAATTCAATATCTACTTATGTGTGTGTATATGTATATGTGTGTGTGTGTGTGTGTGTGTGTGTGTGTGTGTGTGTGTGTGTGTGTGTGTGTGTGTGTGTGTGTGTGTATGTATATATATATATATATATATATATATATATATATATATATATATATATATATATATATATATATATATATATATATATATATATATGTATATATATATATATATATATATTTATATATATATGTATACATATATATATATATATATATATATATATATATATATATATATATATATAGAGAGAGAGAGAGAGAGATACATATATAGATTATATATATACATATGTGTGGACATTAGCACACAGAAATCTACATAATGGAATACATGTCCTATATATATATATATATATATATATATATATATATATATATATATATATATATATATATATATATATATATATATATATATATATCCTGGGTTCTAGTTGTGTAGAGACCGGTTATTTTGTTGCTGGGAAGAACAAGGGACATCGAATACGGTGATAGTAAGGCACCTTTAACCAGTTGTGTGCGGATCTGAGCAACAGTAAGCAGTGGTTATTATTTTGGAGGATCAGTATGGGTCATATAACTATGCATTAGAAGACAATACTATGCAAATGAGGTTGACAATAGTGAATCCCATTTATCCCCAGTGTGTGATGCAGATCCCAAGACTGTATGTGTATAGATAGCTGGGTGCAGGACTCAAATATAGGTGAAAGCATGGGGAGGGGGTGTCAGGCATACTGTATGTACATTGGAGCCCTGTGCCTCGGGATTGCTCCTGCCTTAGTACGCCTAACCTAGGGGTGTGTCTACACCTGCCTGGTGAAATTGGGAGGGACAACAGCAGTAGTGGAGTAGTCAAGGTGAACAAGCTGCACAAACAGGTGATAATTAGCACAATCAGCAAATTACATGCCCAGCCCGTCCCAGAACACTACGGTAAAGTGACCAAGCACCATACACACAAGTTTCTTACACACTCTACACCACTGGTGTATACATGCGGGGACATTTCTCGACACAATCCAACCAAATGAGAAGGACTTCAGCAGGCAACATAGACCAACATTTGCAGGAGGCTGAGGGTGGTGAGGATGTGAATGCTGCTGAACAACCCTTAGTGAGGAGACAGAAGAGTTTACAGACCCAGGGTAACCTACCAGGGACTACATGAGCTGGAGATAGTGGAGTGCTATGGGGTGGACAGAGGCCTCCTACAGCAGCTTGTTGAGCTGTGCCAGCCACACCTGACACATCAAACAGGCCGAGGGAAACCCATCCCAATGGATACCAAGGTATGTGTAGGCCTAGGTATACTAGCCACAAGTACCTCCCAAAGCACAACTGGGGATATCATGGGGATTTCACAGGCATCTGCATCCAGAGTATTGCACCAGTTCCCAGATGCCAAGTCACCACATGCCAGTGAGCACGTACATGTCCTCAACACACGTGAGTTGTTGACCAGCAATATGCATCTCTTCCACCAAATGGCAGACTACCCTGGGGTACTGGGTGCTATTGCCTGCATGCATGTACACATCAAAGTACCACCCGGTGAGCAGGGTAGGGCCTACATTAACCACAGGGGCATACCCTCCAACAGCTAGGTCGTATGCGATGGCCAGGGCATTATACTGAATGTGTGTGCTGTCTGCCCTGGAAGCTATGACGATTCCGATATATGGCATCTGACGCAGCTGTACTACACCTTTACCAATATGGATATCCCCTACAGTCACCTAGTGGGGGATGCTGGGTAACCACTGGAGTTGTGGCTGATGACACCCATCAGCAATGCACACACACCTGAACAACTACACCATAACGAGGCACACGCACAGGCAAGACATTTAATTGAGTGTGTGTTTGGGATGCTCAGGTCATGGTTCTGGTGTCTGGACACATCCGGTGGAGCCTTGCAGTATTCACCAGCTACATGCACCCAAATTGTTATGGTATGTGCTATGCTACACAATCTGATCCTGTGGTAACATTTGCAGTAGGAACAGCATGGGACAAGGTCACACAGCCCCCCACCAATGCCAAGGCCTGTACAGGCACAGTGTGCCTCAGAGGAGGAACTACCTGAGCTGGACCCAGTAGGTGAAAGGAGGCATGCACAGTATGACCTGCCCTTGGCAAAGAGGCAACACATGGCATATGCACTGACACAGTAGGTACCCAGGGAATTTCACCCTCTCTGACTCACACAGACAGTAAAATGGATGCCAAACATGACACTACCTGTGCTCAGCCATGTATAGGAAGTGCACTGTGTGCATCCGACATAGGCAGCCCTCCAGCACCATCCTCAGGTCTGGCAAACTGCCAAGGTAAGTCAATCAACCTACCAATTGGCAGTTGTATTAGAATATGTTTTTACCTGTAGCTATGGTATGGATGTGTGCATACAAGGGAATTTGGTGGCCAACTGTTAGGGCAGCAAACAGTACACGTCCATAGTGTCACCATGACATCTGTAGCACATATTGGGGTCACAATAATAGCCAGTAGTACACAGGGTGTCCTAACCCACTGCAGGTTATGGGCTGAACATCATGTGTGTCTATACAGCCCACACAAGTCTCATACAGCTGGACAGGTGTAGACCAATACAGACAAATGCTGGCCTCTGGATATGCCCAATGGATGACCCCAACCCCCACAGACACACACACAGACTACAGCAGGCCAGGCAGTTGGATGTAGGCTGTGAAGGCTAGGACGTCTGAAACCACTATGCTGGTAATTAAAGCTAGGATCTGAAGTACATTGGTATGCCTCTAACCAGCAAATTAGGTAGGTCCACACACTGAAATGGAGTGGCATACCAGTACAGTAGTAGCAAATGTGTACAACTGTCAGCTGTGCCCCCCTTCCAATGTACACATGTGAAAGTCATGTGCGCCACACCCGGTGCTGTGTAGGAATGTGGATACATGTCCCCCCACATTGTGCAGAAATGTAGCAACAGTCAATACCACATGAACGTTGGCTACCCTGCAGGCACAGCATGCCACCTGTCAGTGTACAACGCAGGGGTCGGCACCACAGTACTGACTATCTGGACATGTGACACATGCTGTCCAGTTGACCATATTGGGCATGCTCAAACACATGAAGGTATGATGGTAATGTCAGTCGACAACATGCGTAACAGTCATACTGGGCATGCTCACACACTTAAACACAAGACGGTCAGGTCTGCAAACACCAGTGGTCCGGACATATCTGCCAGTACATTGCTATACTGTTGGATGACTGTGCTGTATGGTATGTGTGTGGTACTGTCTATTGTCTGTATATATGCCATGGTGTATTGGTAATTCACATGAGCTGTGTGCACAGGGTGCTACCAACACTTGCAAAGGACGGTTCTTTGTTTGCGGCCAGAACGAGGCCTTTGGATACTGAGTGGGTAAGGCACATTCCAGCAGGTGGGAGCAGTTGTGCGTGGGTTTGCATGGTGTTAAGCACTGCTGACCTCTGCTTACAGCTCCTTATACTTGTTTAGACTCCACATTTCTTTAACAGTGCAATACTCACATACTGGTAGACAAACACGCTTACACCCACTCACTCCCTCACTTGCACGTGCACCGACATTGCTGCTTGCATTTGTCACTCATGCTGGGTGGGCGCGATCCCTTGTGATGCCTATTACATTGGACTACATGATTACAGTATCGGGTATGGCTAATCATTAGGCGATGGCAGGCGTTCGACTGTACGGAATCGGCGGCCTGTCCAGTGACATAATCATTTTATATGCATGTTCCTCATACAATCTGCTCCCATCTGGCTGATGCATGGGAACCGATACTCTGCAATGCAGACATGTAAATGTGTTTTGGGAAATGCATCTCTCTGCTGGGTCATGCTACCGCATACCTATTGTAGGTTTTCCACCTTTTAAATTGGCCGAAGTGAGACTTTAGGAGTAACACCTTTCCCACTTTGCATGGGACAGTCCCTCATTAGGCATATGTGTCATGCGAGAATACTCTAGCCATAGCAAATGTCCTGATTAGAGGACAATATTATATTCTATATTTCTGTAATAGTTGCATATAACAGTTATTGTATAAATGACACGTCGATATGTTATGTGAAGTAGCATAAGTAACTTGACTGCTGCTAGACTAAGCTTTGATTTGTGCTAATATGTATATTTCTGTACTATGCATGGCTGTAGGTATGTTCTGACCTGGTACGTCTGACATTTCTACAGAGCAGGTCCCACTTTGGCCATTTGGAAAGGTGGCAGCCCTATAGGACCTATATGTAGAGATGTCACATTTGGCAAGGCAACACATACCCGCAGCCAGTAGAAAATTGACTACTTCACCAGTTTGCATACATTAAGGTTATTCTTGTAGCATTATAGTTGCTATTAGTGTTTCCTATAACATGTAGCTGTTTCAGATACAACAAAATCATTTTATGCAACCACTACACACAATATATGAATTATTTTCCCGAAATCACAGGCCATGTGCTGTAACATTCATTTTGCAAGACACAACTGCCCAGAGTAGAGTGTCCCTCACAAAGGCGAACAGGTGGTAACCCCAAACTATTATGCTATCATCTACCTAAGGTGGTCAGCGGAATATGCGCTTTCCGTCACTAGCACACCTCACATACGAATGGGGGAGAATGAACACTGTATCAGGGACACTGCATAACACCCTGAGGGACACATTTAGATGATTGGTTCTATTAACCTGACACATTGACAGTCACAGTGCATATGTATTCATTCACATTTGTCGAGGTACATGCTGTTTATGACTTATACATGTTGTCATTAGTCATTACGTGTATTCTGCCACCTGTCCACCTAATATCACTAGTTCTGGAAGTGTTTAGTTAGGACTGTGTCACATTCTGATTTGTAATCATGGATGACCATGATAATCGGGTACAAGGCACTGATATAGTCCCTATGTGTTCCCCCAATGTTTTACAGACTATCCAGTAGATGTGCTCTTCAGTTTGGGTGGTATAGGCATCTGCTATGACCACATAGGAATGTTAATTACTTCCACGGGGCTGGCCTAATACATCTCTGCCAACCAACACCTGCACACTTAGGCCCATTATTGCATACCCATGATTCCTCTACCTGACACCCCTCTACAGCACTCATGACTCATACTTACTGTTAGCGTACCCCTACACACTGCACACTCTCCCCTTCTCGGGACACATGTCATACATTCTGTCAAACCATGTGTTATCAGACTTGCACAACCTACTGATCCATGTACAACTACAACCTGGTCACTTCAGCCATTACTGGTTCGCCTACAAGGCAAATTTTTGGTGTCCCGCAAGGGACACTGTGATCCATGTTTAAAGTGTAGACCTTTCAGATCTCTCCCACTGGTACTTTCCTGCTGGTGGTCTGGAAAGCAGCGGTGTATTTACCTTTATTGCGTGTCTGTATGTCTGAATGGCCTAGCTGGGCGGTGTGCGAGGTAAATGTTTGTTTATTGGACCTCCCAGTAACATATGCCCGGTCTGAACATATGTTACCCATAATTGCTGTAATGTAACCTAGTTATGTACATGTGTATATCTATAGTAACATATATATATATATATATATATATATATATATATATATATATATAAAATAGTATATTTATATTTCTGTGTGTGTGTGTGTGTGATATACATATATATATATATATATATATATATATATATATATATATATATATATATATATATATCTCTTGTCAGTCATTACATGTATTCCGCCATCTGTTGACCTAATATCAGTAGTTCTGGAAGGGTTTAGTTAGGACTGTGTTAGATTCTGATTCGTAATCACGGACATCCATGATAATTGGGTACAGGGCACTGATATAGTCCCTATGTGTTCCCCACATGGCTTACGGACTATCCAGTAGATATGCTCTTCAGGTTTGGGAGCTATGAGCGTCAGCAGTGCCCACATAGGAATATTAATTACTTCCACTGGGTGGGCCTACAACATCTCTGCCAACCAACACCTGCACACTTAGGCCCATTATTGCATACCCATGATTCCCCTACCTTACACCCCTCTACAGCACTCATGACAAATACTTACTGTGAGCGCAGCTGGTGTATGAACACACCCCTACACACTGCCCACTCTCCCCGTCTCGGGACACGTCGTATGTTTTGTCAACCCATGTGTTATTACACTTGCACAACCTACTGTTCCATGTACAGCTACATCCTGCTCACGTCGATTATCACAGGTTCACATGTAAGGTGAATTTTTGGTGTCCCGCAAGCGACACCGTTAACCATGTTTAAAGTGTAGACCTTGCAGATCTCTCCCACTGGCACTTTCCTGCCGGTGGTTTGGAAAGCAGCGGTGTATTTACCTTTATTGCATGTCTGTATGTCTCACCAGCCTAGCTGGGTGGTGTGGGAGGTAAACGTT